>NC_139632.1:47991287-48203787 GCF_964638095.1 Poromitra crassiceps
AAACAACCATTTGCAATTACACAGCATGTTCTTTAGGATATTTACAGTAATGAGCCACTCTCTGCCTCTGATTGATTGCTTTCCATGGTAGCAGCAGACCAATCTAGTAAGACGCCACTCCCTTATAGATTGCTCTGCTGCTGCCATGGAAGGCAACCAATCAGAGGCAGAAGTCACCAGACAATTGTCCAAGTCCCTCTGATCCGAGTCCCAAGCGAGTCTCAAGTCAATTGGTCCCAAGTATTTCCTTTTGTCGGCAAGTCAAGTCAAGTCAAGTCACAATGTTATTTCAAGTCAAGTCTTGAGTTGAGTCACAGGTTATGTCAAGTCGAGTCACAGGTTAGAAAAAATGACAAGGCAGAGATTATTTAGGCTGCGGACGTGCGCGTTCATGTTAATACGTGCTTGTTGCCAAGCAACACACTTCTCTCAGACGAGCTAGAGACAGCTGACAGACAGCTCCAACTCAGCTCAAACTTATAGAGTTGTATTCAAAGCATAGAAACGTTCTCACAGCTCAATTTAACAGCGCCAACACAAGCAGTTTGATCACAAGTGCAATCAGTAGCCTACTGAATGCCATGGCAGACTGCGCACTGCGGGCAGTTGACGAAGTCAGGAAGACATTGAAAGATCTTCTGACGCATCAGCTTAAAACCCGCCGACGAGCGGAGGTCCTGCGCTCAAAACGTCTATTTTACAGCACATATCGATCGATATTTTTGGAGAAGATTCCGAACGCATCACGCGCAGATCAAGATGAGACAGCTGTCAGTGAGTAGCTACATGTACGCATTTGGGTGTAACTTTTACGCCTGCTCCATACACAGACGCAGCGCATACAGGGTGCACTAGTCATAAAATTAAGTTAGTCGTAACTTTAAGTTCTACATCGGACGTAGCGTGTAAACCTAGGCGTACGCCCAGCTGGTGCACTCGGCTGATCTTGTCACAAGTCCGAGTCGAGTTTCGAGTCATTTTCTTCCAAGTCCGAGTCGAGTTTCAAGTATTTACCTTCCAAGTCCGAGTCGAGTCGGAAGTCGTCAAATTTGCGACTCGAGTCGACTCGAGTCCGAGTCCCTATGACTCGAGTCCAATTGTCTGGAAGTCACTACCATAAATATCCTATATATATATATATATATATATGGCTCTGGGCAGCAGAAAGCAGATAAAACATGCCAGCGCAGAAGACTTAAAAAGACTGTGCTGAGTATTTTGTATAGTGCTTTCATTTCAATGTCCTGATTTTAGTGTGACATGCTGATTGATGAGCACGATTAAAAATGGCACTTCATATCAAAAAGGTTGCCGACCCGTGCTGTAATTCATAAGATTTCAGCTTTGTTTTCTTGGGTGATACCTATAGTTGATGAGTGTTAATTGCACATGAGTTCCAAACTATTATGTGACATTTCTCAGTTTGGTTATTAACCACCTGTAATGCAAGCAGAAACTGGAAAAAAGTAACTTGTTGCTCTGAGGTGTGATAAACCTACAGTAACCTGCAGAGTGAGTCTGTTGTGTTAACTCTGCTCACCCTGTATCACCAGACACCAAATTCTTAAATGCATACTGAAAATGTTTCATACTGAAAGGTTTCATCAATGTGCTATAGACTCAATCAGCATTTTGCTAACTCAATATCAGATATAGTGATTTAACAAATATTTATTTAAATGAAAATATTTGAGATTATAACTTTAAAACTATTAAACACAATCTATATATTAAACAAACAGAACAAAATGTGCATCAGTGAGGAGGGAGAGAAATCGAATAGTCTGAAGCTCTGCTTTGAAGTGATCATACAGAAAATGTCATCTAAATAAATGTCTGTTAAGTCACTATATATCTGATAGTAAGTTAATACAATGGTGATTTAGCATATGGTCCATTGATGGACGCTTTTGTATTTTCTGTATTGTAGCATCATGAACTTGGTGTCTCTGGTGACACAGGGTGGGCAGAGCTAACACACAATACTCACTCTGTAGGTTACTGTAGGTTCCTGACAACTCTTGGATGAGGTAGGATAACAAGCTACTTTTTTCCAGTGTCTGCTAGCATTATGGGTGATTACTATGGCCAAACAAAGTGAGTGATGTCACATAACAGTTTGGATGTCATCTACAATTACCACTCATTGCAAATAGGTGTGACCCAAGATAACAAAACTGAAATCTTCTGTATTATCACTTTTTTTTCTTCATTTTGTGTGTGTGTGTGTATATATATATATATATATATATATATATTAGGGCTGTGGCGATTCACTTATCTCCCGATTCGATACTATCACGATTCTTGGGTGCCGATTCAATTTATATTGCGATTCTTAAGTATTGCGATTCTACGATTATTGCGATTCGATATTACGATTTATTGTGATTTTTGTTTATTTTTTTCTTTTATTTTTTCAGTTTGTTTGCTTTTTTACACTAGATTAGAACATGGGAAAAGTTGAATCATACACTAGAGACTGTATATTATATATCATGAGTAGGGCTGGGCGATATAGTTAAAAACAGGGGCGGACTGGGATCATAATTCAGGCCGGGCATTAGATACCAAGCAGGCCAGGCCGATATGGGCCGACGCGCGAGAAATTTGGGCCATTTGAAGCCCAATTTTGGCCGTTTGAAGCCAGATTTGGGCCGTTTGAAGTCCAATTTTACAATGAGATGCACCCACTTTAACCCTGAAGTGTAATTATTTGGATCCCTATTGTATCTGTTCCGTTTATTAGGGGTCCAAGCACGAAGTGCGTGGATCCCTATTGTATCTGTTCCGTTTATTATTATTATTATTCCGCCCTAAAATAGCATGCACGTCAAAAACTGTAAGGGCTACAGTAGCCAGACCTTGCACATAGGTTGGAAATGTGCCCCACTACTCAGAGACAAAAAATGAGCCATATTGCCAGATGGTGGCGCTATAACAGCCGACTGCACGTATTGGCCCATAACTGCTGAACCGTGAGGCGTAGAATCAAAATTCCACATCTGCTGGATTCCCTGGATGAATACGCATCTATTCATATAGACCACGCCCATTTAAGTCTGCTAGATTTTCCGCCATCTTGGACTGTCTCAAAAAAAAAAAAAACGAACTCGTCCTAGGCCATTTGCCCGAATAAGCCCAAACTTTTTTTGTGTCATCTCTGGACTTCCCTGATCTAAAGTTGTATAAAGAATTTGGATACGTGAAACCGTCTTGAAATGATAAATGTTTAAACTTTTGATGACACATGCTCTGACACTATGTCATCACCGATGACAGTCTTGTGACATAACTGATGATGTCATCTATGATGTCATCTATGATGTCATCCTTCCTCTACATAACATCAGCTCTCCCAGTACCTCATCCACTCTACAACAGCAAGGCGGCAAGTAAAGTAGCTCATCCTTCCTCTACATAACATCAGCTTGAACAAATGGTTCAAGTTCTGGCCTTGTGCTTATGCAGACCAGATTAATGACTACCACCACTACTACAAAAGCATTGGCTTTTCATTGTGACAACCAATTACTTAGATCACCATTCAGGAACAGTTTGTTTAATCCTTTCCTCACTGAGCACATCTATAACCATGATCAGAAGTGTACAGTAGAAGCAGCACACTATCTTCATCCAATGGACTCGGAACACAAAAGCAACACCTCAGTAAGCTGTCCACTCATGGCTAACACATCTAAGCTTATCAGGAAGCTAGGATTTGAAATTATGACAGTTTGCCTAGAAAAAGTCCATTACTCTTTGACAGCCACCATTTGGCTTACCACCACCACTGCTACTTACTACATATTACTTACTACAAACTTGGCACACTTGTGCACATATCAACTCTGACTAAATGTGCAATTCAGTGTCTATATTAATATTATCTGACATATAACCCCCAAGTCACCAGAAGCTTGGACCCCACATCGCCGCTTGCGGCTATATTTATTTTTATTATTATTCTCCGCTAAAACAGTATGCACGTCAAAAACCGTAAGTGGTACAGTAGCCAGACGTTGCACATAGGTTGGAAATGTGCCCCACTACTCAGAGACAAAAAATTACCCATATTGACCAGATGGTGGCGCTATAACAGACCATTTCACGTATTGGTCCATAACTGCTGAACCGTGAGGCGTATAATCAAAAATCCACATCTGCTGGATTCCCTGGATCAATACGCATCTATCCATATAGACCACGCCCATTTAAGTCTGCTAGATTTTCCGCCATCTTGGACTTTCTCAAAAAAAAAAAAAACGAACTCGTCCTAGGCCATTTGCCCGAATGAGCCCAAACTTTTTGTGTGTCATCTCTGGACTTCCCTGATTAAAAATCTTAGAAAGAATTTGGATACGTGAAACCGTCTTGAAATGATAAATGTTTAAACTTTTGATAAACGAACTCGTCCTAGGCCATTTGCCCGAATGAGCCCAAACTTTTTCTGTGTCATCTCTGGACTTCCCTGATCTAAAGACTTACAAAGAATTTGGATACGTGAAACCGTCTTGAAATGATAAATGTTTAAACTTTGACACTATGTCATCACCGATGACAGTCTTGTGACATCACTGATGATGTCATCTATGATGTCATCCTTCCTCTACATAACATCGCGCACACACACACACACACACACACACACATGCACACACACACACACACACACACACACACACACACACACATGCACACACATATACACCTATACACACACACACACACGCCACACACACACACACACACACACATATACACATACACACACACACACACACACACACACACATATACTCACACATATACACACACATATATACACACACACATATACACACTTACACACATATACACTAACACTACTATTACTACTGCTACTACTGCTTGAACCCGGTCAGGTCAGCAAATCTCAACCAAACTTTGTGCACTTGTGCACATACCAACTCTGACTAAATGTGCAATTCAGTGTCTATATTATCTGACATACACCCCCCAAGTCACCGGAAGCTTGGACCCCGCATCGCCGCTTGCGGCTATATTTAGGGGTCCAAGCACGAAGTGCGTGGATCCCTATTGTATCTGTTCCGATTATTTTTTTTTTTCTTCTTCTCCGGTAAAACTGTATGTACAGCAGAAACTGTAATGCTCAGCGTAGCCAGACTGGGCACATAGATTGTAAATGTGCCTCACTACTCAGAAACAAAAAATTACCCATATCGGCCAGATGGTGGCGCTATAACAGACCATTTCGCGTTATGGTCCATATCTTCTGAACCGTGTGTCCTATACTCAAAATTTCACTTCTCAGGGATTCCTTGGATCAATACGCATCTATCCATATAGGCCCCGCCCATTTGCGTGTGCCTAGATTTTCCGCCATTTTGAATTTTATCAAAAACCTACTTTTGCGAACTCCTCCTAGACCGTTTGGCCAAATCACAAGGGGATTTTTCTGGGACTTCTATGGACTACCCCGACCTAAAGTTATTAAAGGATTTTGGATACGTGAAACCGTTTTGAAATGATAAATGTCTAAACTTTTGTATATTTGCTTTTGTTCTTTTCCTACCCTAAAAGTGTGTGGATCTCAGAAACCATACACCCCCCATCACCCAAACTTTCCACACAGGTTCACGACATCACCCACTACTCAGAGTAAAAAAATTACACCAATCCACCAGACGGTGGCGCTATAACAGCCAATTTCACGTTTGTCGGTCCATAACTTCTGAACTGCGAGCTGTAGAATCAAAATTCCACATCTACTGGTTTCCCTGGAGCATCATGTATCTAACCCACTAGGCCACGCCCATTTATGTGTGGTTGATTTTCCGCCATTTTGAATTTGATCAAAAACCTACTTTTGCGAGCTCCTCCTAGACCGTTTGGCCAAATCACACAAAACTTTTTCTGGGTCATCTATGGACTACCCCGACCTAAGGTTATTAAAGGGTTTTGGATACGTGAAACCGTTTTGAAATGATAAATCTCGAAACTTTTAATGAAACACACGCCAACACTAAATTGCCCACAACTCATTAACCGGTCAATTACAACTACTGCTGCTACTACTGCTACCACTCCCACTACTACCAACACTACTACTACTACTATTACTACTTCTGCTACTATTACTACTACTACTACTACTACTACTACTACTACTACTGGAAGTTGGAATGTAGCATTTTGGGTGGGGTTAATGTGTTTTGGGGTTCTGCATCTGCTGTAACATAATACACAGTTGGTTTAGATGTCACACAGTAATGCCCGATCCACAAAGACTTGACACCCACGTTTGAATAAAAACAAGTTTATGCCATAATAAGGTTACATCCGTGCCTCGTCATTGCTGTGGAAGGATGGTGTAGGGGTAAAGTAGCAGACCCCAAAGCTGGAGGTCCTGGGTTCAAACCACGGCCAGGTAACTGTTTTATTTTTTGAAAATGTAGAATAAAGGTTAATCTGGATATAATTATGTATAACGCTGCTGAATACACACTGTGTACATAGCAGAATAACTGAATATGCCTATTCATGGTAATGTCATATTTCGACGTCATCTTGACATTCCTGTGTAGATGTCTAAATGATCCTCAAATCGGCTGTGATTTGGCCTAGTCCTGGACGTCACTGAAAGATGATATCAGAACATCATCATGATGTAATTGTGTTTGCTGGGAGCCTTCTTTCAGATGAGAGAGGAAAAACATTCCAATACATTATTGTGTCTTCACATGTGAAAGGTCCAAAAAGAGAATTCAATCTGAATTATCCTTGTCACTCATGTGCTCATTGTAACAGCACAACCCACACCAATTAGTTCAAACACCTCCATTCAGGGCATACTTTTAATGTAAAGTGGTGCATTATGTGTGTAATACAAAAATGTCCTTAATGGTAAATGGACTGCATGACAAGCTGCCATGCAGGGTGCTGGCTATAGTCACCAAAAGCAATTTCAGGGATAAACCCCATCAACCTTCTGTAGTGGACGCCACTACGCCCTATGGTTTGATGTGTGTGTGGGAAAGACACAATGACAACTGAAAATTCTGATTTCAGAACACAAAAGCTCCATCATGAGACAAGAACTAACCTCTCCTGTTGCAAAACACGTTCTTGAACACAGCCACGCAATCTCCAGCTAACATTTCCAAGATATTGAAAAAGTTCATGAAACACCGCAAAATAAGGAGGCAGCATGTGGGGTTTTAATTACTGTTACTGACTTACCTGTCTGAAGTTGAAAGTTTTTCATCCCACGTGGGGTTTGAACTTTGAGCAGCAATGGTCTTTAGTTAGCATAAGTCATGTGCTTTACCAAGTGAACTATCCAGACTGTTGTATTTAACTTTGTAGACCATATTATATGTATCTGCAGAGCCAGAGAAGTACTTGTCGTATTGACAGTATGTTCTACCCAAATACCACTTTCTGTCCAGATACTTAAAGGGATATTGTACACAAAAACTGCTTTCTATCCAAGTACTACTTCAAGTTTCAAGACATCACCCACTACTCAGAGGAAAAAATTACACCAATCTACCAGATGGTGGCGCTATAACAGCCAACCACCACTACTACTGCTGCTGCTGCTACTACTACTACTACTATTGGCTACTAGTGGCGGCTGTGGCTCAGGAGGTAGAGTGGGTTGTCCACTAATTAGAAGGTTGGTGGTTCGTTCCCCGGCTCCTCCAGTCCGCACGTCGAAGTGTCCTTGGGCAAGACACTGAATCCCAAATTGCGCCCGATGGCTGTGCCAGCACCCTGCGTGGCAGCTGGCCGCCTTCGGTGTGTGAATGGGTGAATGTAGGCACATTGTAAAGCGCTTTGGATAAAAGCGCTATATAAATGCAGTCCATTTACCATTTACCATTTACTATTCTTAGTACTTCTGCTGCTACTACTGCTACCACTCCCACTACTACCAACACTATTACTACTACTGCTACTACTACTACTACTAGTACTGCTTGGAAACCGTCAGGTCACCGGATCTCAACCAAACTTTGTTTACTTGTGCATATACCAAGTCTGAATAAATGTGCACTATCTGACATATACCCCCCAAGTCACCGGAAGCTTGGACCCCGCATCGCCGCTTGCGGCTATATTGTCTATTTGTTTTTCTTCTTTTTCTGTTCTAAAAGTGTGTGGATCTCAGAAACCATACTCCACATCACCTAAACTTTCCACATAGGTTCAAGAGGTCACCCCCTACTCAGAAAAAAAATAATCCACCAATCTACCAGATGGTGGCGCTATAACAAACCATTTCGCGTTATGGTCCATATCTTCTGAACCGTGTGTCCTATACTCAAAATTTCACTTCTCAGGGATTCCTTGGATCTAGCCACATCTATCCATATAGGCCCCGCCCATTTGCGTGTGCCTACATTTTCCGCCATTTTGAATTTTATCAAAAACCTACTTTTGCGAACTCCTCCTAGACCGTTTGGCCAAATCACACAAATTTATTTCTGCGTCATCTAAGGACTAACCCGACCTAAAGTTATCAAATGATTTTGGATACTTGAAACCGTTTTGAAATGATTAATGTCTAAACTTTTGTGTATTTGCTTTTGTTCTTTTCCTGCCCTAAAAGTGTGTGGATCTCAGAAACCATACGCGCCCCATCACCCAAACTTTCCACACAGGTTCAAGACATCACCCACTACTCAGAGGGAAAAAATTACACCAATCCACCAGATGGTGGCGCTATAACAGCCAACCACCACTACTACTGCTGCTGCTGCTACTACTACTACTACTATTCTTAGTACTTCTGCTGCTACTACTGCTACCACTCCCACTACTACCAACACTACTACTACTACTATTACTACTACTGCTACTACTACTACTTGGAAACCGTCAGGTCACCAGATCTCAACCAAACTTTGTTTACTTGTGCACATACCAAGTCTGAATAAATGTGCACTATCTGACATATACCCCCCAAGTCACCGGAAGCTTGGACCCCGCATCGCCGCTTGCGGCTATATTTATTATTATTATTATTATTATTATTATTATTATTATTAATAATAATAATATAACGATAATAATAATAATAATTGATTGGATTTATGTAACGCCTTTCTAGATACTCAAAGCGTTTCACATATCAGGAGGGGGAGGGAACTCAACTCATCCACCACCGATGTGTAGCACCCACCTGCAATTAATGTCCATTGTCCCTTTTTTAAATAAATAAACTTTCAAACTGCAGTCTTGCTTTGGCCCTTTGGTTGTGTATGTTATTGGACAGATGAAATGACAATTATTTGTCGCAATGGCAAACATTGGGAAAGTATGGCCCAGTTTGTGGGGAAAAATCCTTCCAACATCTTTCCTCAGTAGGACATGATTGCATTTCTATTGGTAGAGTATGTCAACTATTTCAAAATTCCTCTAAACCACTAGGACTAGACTCCTGAAAAATCAACCTGAACCCATTCCATCCCCATAGATCAGTGTTTCTCAAACAGTGTTTCCATCCCTGGTGGTCCGCGGGCGCCCCCTAGTGGTCCGCGAGTAGATTTATATTTTTTCCCCTTTTTTTACCTCCACTATCCAATCAGAGGAATGTTTACATTTTCTGGGAAAGTCAAGGTCAGATCACGATGCCTTTAAAGGACTATATGTATTTTTTCACCCCGAATCCAACGCCACCACCAGTGACTCTCTACGACTTACGCTTGTGGAGATACGTCCACTCTGCCTGCAGGGCTATAGGAGAGAGACAGAGTACAGCGGGTGGTTGGGAGTTCCAAGTTACTGACCAAACACTCTATTTCAGTAATTGCTGTCAGAATATAGAGCCATTTAACACTTATTTGAACACAAAAACATCACTGAATGCAACTTGAAGATGGCAAAATATAGCCTATTTGACTTTGGCAACATTGTGCATTTATTGAACTTGAAAAAACTTTCTTTGAACTTTGAATATATTTGAACTGAACAGGAGAAATAAATGTAAAAAAAAAAGAGTAAATGGACTAACTAAAATAAATTACATATACGTTATATTTTTTATATCGGTTATCTTGTTTTCATAATTGTGGGAAGCCAAAAATTAGATTAATTGTACTGCTATTTGTCATTTAACTCATTGAGTGCCAAGGACGTCGATCGACGTCAAAGTAAATAGTGACGTAGAGTGCCATGGACGTCGATCGACGTCAAATGCGTTTTTTGATGGTGGGACGTGGATCAAAGCCTCAGGCATCTCCTGTACAAATATGGGAGCTATTGAAGGTGTATAACCTATTTTACGTACTCATTAGGTGGCGACAGTGCTCTCCAGATTAGAGAAAGGTCCGGAAAACAGCTGGAAAAAGCCGTGATCAAAGAGAAACCGATGCATGCTGCAGCCAGAGCCATATAGATTGCTCTGTCTGCAGCTGACGTTGGCTGCGCACAGCAGTCAATCCGCTCCCACAACTGAGCCTCTCTGCCTCTGTCTGTCTGTCTGCATAGTTTATCCACACGATTAGCCGCCAGAAAGGCAGCACCCGACGCCGAAGGGCCAAACCTTTCCCTGCAGTCCGGTTTGGCATTTCTGTGTCGCGCTGGGAACAAAAACGGAGCGCTCCGAAAATAGAGTGGGTGCGTGTTGGCTGTGTGTTAGTGTGGGGAGGAGTTTGCAGCTGAGGGGGGGAGGGGGGGAGAGGGGGGTGGGGCACGCAGGGCATCACACAACTACACCACGTCACTACATCAGAAAATATTATCTTCAGAGTCAGTGAATGTGCTTGAAATGCTTCATTTCACAAAAGGCGGAATATCTCAGCTAATAATTTGAAACGCCTGTATTTGCTCAAAACGACCTATCTTCTCCGGCTTATAACTAAAGGATGGAAAATGGTATCAATAAACTTTTTTTTGATGATGATACAATAGAGCCAGCTCGTTCTTTGTGCGTGTTCGGTGTTTACATAGTAATATCACACAATATTCTGTGGGCCTCGAGAAATCACTGAAAATGCTCTGAAAACTCTGGCACTGGGAGCGTCCGTTCTCCAAAAGTGGCTGGCACTTAATGAGTTAGCATGTAATTTGTAATTTACAGTTGAAGTATAGGCCTATAGTTTTTGGGGATGTTTTGGGAGTTAGGTGGTCCCCGAGTTTTTTTCATTGGTTTAAGTGGTCCTTGGTCTGAAAAAGTTTGAGAAACACTGCCATAGATTTATATGCATATCATTTTCCAATTCCCAAGCAAATAAATACATTCTCCTACATAAAATATATTCTTATTTGCTTTTCCTCTCTGTAGTTGTGACGTTGGACACATACTCCTGTATGGACCCTGGCATCCCAGTGAACGGGCTTCGGTTGGGACATGACCTGTCCATCGGCTCCACCGTGTCCTTCCAGTGTGACCCAGGGTACCAGCTGAGCCACGAAGAGCCACTGCTGTGTGAGAAGAACCACTTCTGGAGCCACCCGCTGCCCACCTGTGATGGTATGTGTATATCAGCAATCGGCACATCCTCTGTATGTTTGATCGTACATTGATTGAAGACAGCTATATTAGCAGAGCAACATCTGGATGTTACTCAACTAACTTGGCTGTCGTCTACTGCCACATTCCCAAGGCGCTGCTGTGGCAGCAGTGAGGGGGCGCTGCTGAGCTGCCGTGGCAGCAGTGAGGTTGTGTGGGGGGGGGGGTGCTTTTGTAAAGAACAAAATGTGGCAGTACTGTAGTACTGCAGCAAAGTGGTCAAACTAATTGAGTAAACACTGTAACATGTTGCCTTTCCAGGTGCTTAATAGAGAGATTTGATGTTGTGTTCACAGCGCTGAATAAATTGCTGTTGGCAGAAGTATGTGTATATATCAACCCGCTGCCAATTCCCCTCCATCTCCCGGCTCAATCTCCTATGAAAGTTGGTGCTACAATGGTTCGGCCAGAGGGACACCTCTGCCTCTGAGTGGCCTGAACCAACGAATCGTCACTCCTCATGCCTAAACTTAACCTAATTGCCACTCCTCCCCGTCCCTCCAGCCCATCCATTCGATCAATTAACGTATTTTACAGTCAGCTGTTGTGTTACGCAAAGCACCGCACGTTTGATGTTTTCTGGATAATCCTGCAGATTCAATCCCGATCCTGCAGATAATTGAAGAACTTGTGTAATGCAAGTAACGAAGTACGTCTTTGATTAGTAACTGTAATGCGATTACTGGATTTAGGAACATTAATGCCTTGCACTACTCGTTAAAACCTCTTGCATGGCACCGTAACACGGGCGTTACGTTTTTGATTTTTTGCTGTTCATCTGTCATTAACGTGATGAATTAGGTAGTTAATTCTGAACAATGCTGTTCATGCTACATACCAAATTAATCGTCTGAATCTTGCGCATCGAACCATGTTGTCCTTTTTCGGATAAGATCAACACAGCGGAAGTTATAGCCGTCTTTGTACAAAGACAACATTTCAGATTATTTGGCTTTTTCAAATGGCTTTTTGGAAATCCGCCTAGGTATCTCCCTACATAAACCACTGCCAAATACTCATGTTTTGGTATTTTTTCATCTTCTTTGAGTTGGGATGTGGTAAGGCCTGTGGCTATGTCTCCATTGGGTTTCTAGCCATAAATACAACAACCAGAGGTAACTGTTTACCCTCTAAAAGTGTTTTTTATTCTAGGCGAGAATCAACCACTGTGTTTGAGCTGGTGTTACTCAGGGTCAGTAACACATAGGGTAATTCTGAAACTTGGAACATACACTTCAAAGTCTTACCTTTCAGAAAAGGTCAGGCAGTTGTCTGTAACCCTAGCGGTTCAGCCACAGTAAGCATTTTAGTTTGGGTATGTCATTTTCACCATTTTCTTCAGAAATAGGTGGCTTTAGAAGAGGTTTTAAAGACAAATGTAATGGGATTACAGTTACCCCCAACACTGCTGATTTACTGAACGCTGTGGCAAATGCAGATAACATGATGACTGAAGAGACATCCCCCGCTAAATGGCACATTTCCTTTATAAAGCTTCCAGATGGAAGTTGAGATAAAAACAAAGTTGTGTTGCACACTAATTGCAGTGATGCGTCTTTCCACCAAAGCACAACAGGTCTGAAGTCTGATCTTCATGCAATTTACAGGCAAGCTGTTTGCAATGACTTTGTGGCAGACGCTACTTTGTAACTGTTCACTTCTTTATATGGTTGTCTGCCAATTATGTCTGCAATTCATTATGGATGTTGTGAGCAATGCCAAGCAGCACTCCCTGACACTGTTTCACTCTGCAAATTAAGAGAACCTCATTCTAATGAAGATAATCTAATTCTAATTCAGAAAGCATCAAAACTAACCTGAGATGTTATAAAGCACTCTATAAATACAGTCCATTTTCCATTTAGCATAAGAAAGTGAAAGAAAAACACCAGTTTGTCATGCATTTCTTTATTCCAACACCTCACATGTATTTGTTTGATCTATTTTAATCACAGCCTATTATTGTGATTGACAGCACTATAATAATCCATTTATTTGGTCAGAAATCTCACTCATTGTTTTATCTATTCCAGAAAACTAAAATCAATTGAATTGACCCCAGCGCAAATGTGAAGTGTAAATCCACCTTTGTACTTGGGGCATTCTAATATGAATATTCAAAGTATTGGAAATTATATAAATGTCATAATTGATTGGTTGATTGGATGGATGTGCTGATTCAATTTTATACTGCACAGCGCCGTATTTTTGCTTGTTTGATTTCAAAGAAATACGAAAAACAAGAGCTTTTGTATAGGGCTCCATCTTCCCCCTGGCCTTAGGCGCTAAACTGGCGTTAAACGCAAAAAAACATGCTTTGTTTGCGCCTGCCTACCCGTGACTCGGGAAGATAGCATCATGTTTTTACGCCTCGAAATGCGCTTTACGCTGAAGAGGCGTGGCGCAGTGCCAGAATAGGCCAGAATGGGCGTTTCGGCCTTAAATACCAGCCTAATGCTATCTTCCCAACTGGCGTTAATTTTGCGGTTATCGCTTTTCAAAACCAGGCGTTATTCAGTGCGCCGGGGACAGGCTAGTGAATGGAGAATAGAATATATAATTAAATAGTTTAGAATACAATACAATATAATATAATAGATTGGGAGATTACAGCATGCAGTGGCAACCCTTCTCAGGCTTTGGGTGAAGTTGTAATGCACAGTTGATTTATTTAGTTTAGGCTATCCTAATAATCCCCATTTATCCAGACACACAGCAGCAGAGTTATATCTGTCTTTGATCTTTTTCAAATGGGATAGCTGTCTAACTACACATATTTGATGTATACAAAAACATTTTTCGTTTCTGAACATTTCTATTAGCAATATTAGGTTTTATTATATATCTTTTTTGAAATTAACAAAAAATATTACTAATATTCCTAATTCATATTTATTATTATTTAATTCAGACAATTGACATTATAGGCATGTCTATCGTTTTATGTGAGGGAAAGGGTCGAGAGAGAGAGAGAGAGAGAGAGAGAGAGAGAGAGAGAGAGAGAGAGAGAGAGAGAGAGAGAGAAATGGGAGAAACTTTTGTAATCTATGTATGTTCATCAAACCCCACTCTTCCAGCTATTCATTACAGAGTTTTGTCTGTTGTATTTATTTTTTCTGTGTGCAAAGCATAGTAGTTTGGATTATTTCCAAATGTTTCCCCCCATCTGTGGCAGCGGAGCTGTCCGAGGTGCTGAACAAGCCACAGCGCCTCGGTCCTCCCGGTGATTCCCCTCCCCAAACAACTGTGCATGGTACTTTTTAACCTGGATGGATAGATGAATGAATGACTGAGTAAAGAGTTGTTTTGTAGGTATTCAAAATTGATGGTGGACAGATTCAGTATATCACCTCATGCCCCAGCACAATTTTCTCCTCTGCAGAGAACTTCGCTGCTCTGTTTCTGTCTTCTGCCATTATTGATCACACTGCGCCAGCTGCCACTAATCTGGCTTTTAAAGGGGATAAAATAAGCCACTCTGATTGATTGATTGATCGACTGAAGATTTTATTGAGAATGAACATATTTGTCAGAGCCTATGGGTATGCGTCGGTGTGCCCACCCCGCAGGGGGAAGGGGGGGGGGGGGGGAACATATATAGGGAAAATAAAATACACTCAAGTAGTTGTAGTGTGTAGGTCATAGAGAGAAACGAAAAAAAAGGTTTTTCTTTAGGTGGGCGTGGTTTGGGCACCTTACGTCATCAAAGGGGGCGTGGCTTCTTTTTGGGTAAAAGTGTTTTTTTTCAGTACTTCCGCAAAGGGCACTTCTCTATTTTTAAACCATTATGTGAAAAAACCTTTATTCCACTTCTTCCGCAAAGGGTACTTCTGTTTTTTAAATCACTTTCATGTCGAAAGTCCATTTTTCGCTACTCTGCAAAAGGGTACTTCCCCATTTCCCCCTCATATCAGCAGCTCACAGAAATAGCATCGTTTTTTTTTATCTAGGGGCCAAAATACATTTTGGTAACTAGCATTTTGTTAACACACTGTCTACAGATTCCTCTGCTTTGCCCCTATGATGTTTGCATTTTTGATCTCGGCCAAATACATTTGGCCCATTTTAGGATCTGAAACTAGTATTTGTTAACAGCGGCGACCATTTTCACAATCTCAATCAATCTCTGACTCAACCATAGAGACCCAGGCTTCCCCTGTCAGCCCATCCCACCCCATCCCCCACATGACGTTGTCTATTACCACGGCCGGCCTGTAGATTCCATCCGGGCAACACACACACACACACACACACACACACACACAACACACCCACCCACTCACACATATTGACAGCCACAAACACAGCCAGCCACAAACATAGCGCGTGTTAGATTGCGCACTAGTTTTCCCAGCCATACATGACACATTGAAATAAACTTGTTTGTTTTTTGATCGTCAGGTGGGGGGCGTTCCCGACAGCACATAACACCCCTTGAAATCTACGAATAGCTGCTTGCTCACGTATTTCTCTGACTCACTCATAGAGCCCCCACAGTTTTTTCCTCCCATGCCCACTTATATCCTAGGCGTGCCTGTCAAGCCCATCTTATACCAATGTATCCACCATTCAAATATTCCATATTTGGCATGTTGTGCATACAAATATTCCATAATTGCATGTTGTGTAGGCTATCTTAGCTAGTATAGCCTACTAATGTATAGCCTACTAATGTATTGATAAAAGTTAGGCATAGCAAAGCATTCTGGGTATTCCCAAGGCTATTCTGTAGATTCCCTACGCGCAAAACACACACACACACACACACACACACACACACACACACACACACACACACCCACCCACTCACAGACATATTCACAGCCAGCCACAAACACACGCACCCACAAATTCACAGGTAAACATGACACACTGAAACATTCCAGTCCACTTCATCATTCTTGTGTGATATTATGTATTTTCCCATGTTTTTTCCCACTCCGGATCCAATTGTGACATCACCATGATGTTTTTGATAGGCTATGGCCCCTATCGTTGCATCGGCGCAGTTTCTAGGCCGAGCGGCAGGCGCAGATCAAAGCAGTGGGCGTGGAAAGGCGCACTTGATATCGTCGTGCTGGCGCTAGATGCAGCCCAAAGCATTACAACCACGCCTTTTAGGCGTAAAATTATGCACCGTCATGCTCATTGGATAAGTGCAATAAACGAATCGCACGCTTGCCTTTTTAGCTCCAATTCCAGTGATCCCGCAAAACCAGACGAAAGCCAAACGCTCTGCCCCCCCCCCCCTCCCTTCATCCAGCCTGTCTGTCTGCATTATAGGCTATTATTCCATATTATTATGCTTCTCAAACCAATCTAACTGCAGTTTCAATACTGCAAGCATGTAAATACGCTACACTATAGCAAGATCAAAGTGAAAATAATGTTCTATGCATCAGCTAGAAAAATATAGCCTATTAGATTGGTGAAAGTTTGTCCAGAAAGATATCATTTTCTCTCGCCTGCTGCAGGAAGGATGATGCACATAAATATACCCTACATTATGTCAAGTCATTGCATAAATGTGTTTTTATTGTAAAACTAAATGTGAAATAGGGCCAAGTTATTGGACGGACATCACAGTATAGCAGATGCCATTAGAAGCGCGTTCCGAAGCGCGTTCCGCTGTTACTTCTCTAAATCACGTTAACTCGACAAGGGGTATATATATGCCCAGGAGGACATATATGTTTCACATAGGGTGGTGTTTTCATTTCGAGGTTTTATTTGGTCCAATATTGAAATGTTGACAATGGCAGGCTGTGTTACCATTACACATTAATTTAGAACTACCTTTTATATCTATTTTGGCTCATTTGGTGGCTATTTAGTAGCGAAATGAAGAAACACAATGCATGCTGGGAACTCAGAGAGAGAGAGAGAGAAGGGTGACAGAGAAGAAGCACTGAAGGCAAAGAATAGGCCTGCTTTTCAAAAGCGCAAAGCGCTAAATGTAGGCCAGCTCCCAAGATATTACTAGGCTGGTATTTAGCGCCGACACGCCCACTTTGGGACTGCGCCACGCCCATTCGGCCTAAAGCGCATTTGGCAGCCTAAAGCCTATTGCTATCTTGCCGAAACAGGCGCAAGGCACGTTTTTTTGCGGTTAAGGCCCGTAATAGCGCCGATGGCCTGTGGGAGAATAGAGCCCTATAAGCCTATTAAGCTTTGAATTAAATATGATCAATACAGATTGAGGTTTCAATTTCAGGTTTGAATTGAAAACGATTGAATACAGACTATGGTGTATGACTATGCCGTTTGCCCTGTCTCCCTTATCGCCGTAATGCATTATGGGTAGTCAGATACTACCGGTACTTTGGCTAATGTAGCGGCTAACGCTACTTACTTTGCATTACAGTAAAATGCCACCGAATGACCAAATTGATGCATTGATAAAAGTTAGTTTTGTTGTTTATGCGTATGCAATAACGGATGCGTTATTATATTTACTGGAATACATACACACGCCAACCTATGTCCCCTATCAGAGTTCGTTACGTTATTATACAGTACAATAAACAAAACAGCATGATAGCATCAGCTGCATCACTATACGTGTGAGCGTAAGTATTAATGGTTTGCAACTTGTTTGTGTTGTACAGCATTTGGTTCAAACATATGGCGACATTGAATCAGTGTTATCTTAACGCTAGCTAGCTAGCATACACTGCGATCTGTGAATAGAATTGGCTTGGTCTTGATCGATATGACCAAAAATTGATATAACGCAACAGTAGCATGGACCCCTCTCGTTTTTTATTACAGGTGAAGATTTCACAATCTCAACCACTCTCAATATTGTTACAACCCAGACCCCAGGATATCCGTGACCTACGGATATTATTTTAAAATATGGAATATGGAACGTGAACAAACATCTTAGTTTTATGTATCTGTATTTTTATATGATTATTTTAATAGTTACTATCTATTAATAGTAACTAACTAGTCCTCCACACAGAATTGGTTAATTTACTGTGAGACTTTATGTATTATAGACAAGTACCAAGTATATATATATATATATATATATATATATATATATATATATATATATATATATATATATATATATATAATGGTATATAATAATAATAATAATAATAATAATCTTTGTAATACAATTGTTATAAAATTAAAATGTATATCACACTTACAATATGTTTGTTGTATGTATTACAACTTAATTCAGCTTTTGTCTCTCCTCTCCTCCCCTCCCAACCCCTCCTCTCCCAACCCCTCCCCTCCCCTCTCCTCACCTCTTCTCTCCTCTCATCAACTCACCTCTACTCCTCCCCCTCCCCCCTCTTCTCCTCCCCTCCCCTCACAAGCCTATAGATGAGGGGTTTCAGACAATGTGACTATTGTTACAATATTGTCAACAAAAAATAGTACCAGTCTAAATAACATAACTTAATTCAACTTTTGCCTCTCCTCTCTTCTTGCTTAACATACACAAATAGTGCAGTATCCGTACCGTACCGCACTGCAGCTGCTACCATTACGTATGTCTAATGTTTAATTGTATGTCTAATAAGATACATGCTATTTGCACCTGTATGTCAAATACATCGAATTTAAAATGTTTAAGCACGTCTAATGTATGCACATGACATGTGCAGTGAATATGCCACTGTCTCAGACTTGTCTTATCACTATACTGTCTTATTGCATATTGTTGCTTATTGGTGTTTATTATCATATTGCTTATTGTTTTTCCACTCACGCCTTGCTATATTTGTACTATGTTGTAAACATAGCCCACAGCACAATAATTTCACACGTGATACTTGTACCATGGAGTGACAATAAAAATCTTGAATCTTGAATCTTCTCCAATCCTCTCTTCTTCTCCCCGTACAAGCCTATAGATGAGGGATTTCAGAACTGTGATTATTGTTACAATATTAGCGATAATAATAGTACCTTTCTAAATAACATAGCTTAATTCAACTTTGACAGGGTTAGATTTGTCATGTAACCAATTTCTAACCATGTCAGCCACAAACACACGCACCCATAAATTCACAGGCAAACATTGACACATTGACACAGTCCAGGCCTCCCATCGTGCAACCATTCAGTACAATACAATACAATCACCAATTAAATAACATTTCAACAAAGCAATTCACCAGGCACCACAATATATATATATATATATATATATATATATATATATATAGACAACGACTATTAATAGTATCAACAGTATGATAAATAGTATATAGTAATAATAAAGTCTATGATAAAATGGCAATAGTATGACATACATAATTATTTAATTAGTTTGAGGTATGGTAATAATATAATAATAATAATATAGTTCATGATAATACCGCAGTGTAATAATCTATAGTATCTATTAATAATGACAGTGGTATGATAATTTACAGTATATAATAATAATGACGCGAAGAACGGATGAGTGGTTATTACGAAAAGTGATTTGGTTAGTAGTGTGACGGCTTTTGGGTAAAAAAAAAAAAAAAAAGAGTTCTGGAGTCTGGATACGTGTGTTTTTGAGTGATCTGTATCGCCTACCGGGAGGAAGGGGGGCGAACAGGTGATGACCGCGGGAGCAGTGTCTCTGAGAATGTTTTTAGTCCCTATTAAGGCAGCGGATATTGTACGTATCGACAAGGGGGAAGTTGCGTCCTGATTATTTTTCCTGCTGTTTTTGACGATGTTGTGGAGTGGTTTACTGTCCTGAACTGGGCAACTGCCCTATCAGCAGAGCGTTGCAACATGATGTTTTTTGAACACAGGGGGCAAAAGTTTTTAACCATAGACAAATGTAATTAGGGCATTTAACAACTAGTTGTTAAATCCCCCACGGTATAACGCATCACGCGTCCGCGACACGACTGGGGACCCCCAGAGTCATCAATGACAGGAAACTCCTCCCTTTATAAGCCAGTAGGGATGGTCAGGTGAGTACCATCACAAGACCTTGCTGTCAGTTTTTTTTGAGACAGCCGGTGGAGAGCAAACACGCAGCATTTTTGATCTCAATCAAATACAAAACTGACCATGGATTTCAAAGGTAAGAATTGATTTCTGTTTTTTAATATTGTTTAATTAGACTATCCATTTAATATATATATATATATATATATATATATATATATATATATATATATATATATATATATATTTATAATTAAGATCCATTGTCTCGTTTTGTGTATTGTTATATTAACAAAAACATCAATAAAACAGCTTTTTACAGCTATACTCCGGAGACCAAACTAGCAGACCCTAGGACCGACAGGAACACAGATGAAGGATCTGTGCTAGGAGATATCACTAACAGACCTAGAGGGTGAGAATGAAACATTGTTTGGTTGTTTACATATTTATCATATAGTTTGTTTAGAAAAAATGGGTGTGGTAAACATACTTTCAGTTTTTGAAATGCAGTTTTTTTCCCCTCAGGACGTATTCTCACACGGGACATCTGTTATTTCATCCACAATCTCTGGGGAGCCCCCCCACGAAGACAGACAGCCATCGCCATAGAGAAAAACCACTTGGTTATCATCTATCAAATCCTGACACAATCACAGCCCCCCCAGATGATAACCGCACAGGTGTTGAGTACACAGCTGAGGAACCCAATCTCACACAGCACCTTGACCTCGGACAGGACCCAAATGATTTTGCAGATTTAATCGACCATATGTGAGTACAAACATATTTCACATATAAATCCATCAATATATATATATATATAGGCTATATGTATTTTTTTTTAGATAGGCCTATATCCAACGCTATTTTTCTCTTTGTTTTTAAAGACTGCTGATGGACCCCGACATCTGCGCTCTGAATCCTACCCTCGACGGATGGCAACCTTCAACAGCAGCAACATCACCGGCTTCCTCGTTGAATGAGAGCATAACGCTCGGGGGCCAAACACTTTTAACATGGCTAGAGACCGCGCCAGAGACCACCGAACAACACGTGACCCAGAAAGAAGAGGAATCTGTCACGCCCCCTGACGCCACCATCAACAACAACAATCATTTCACGTGGATGGAATCGGAGACACAGATTATCGAAGAGGACCACAAAGAGGAATCAACCCACCCCGCGGTCCTCAACATCAACAGACCACAGTGTGATGATGATGAGAATGCACAGAGCCCACCCTTCCCCCAACAGCGTCGTGAGAAGACTCACCAGCCCTCACGTATGCCAACACCAAGGTGGAGGAGTGGCGTAACAGAACGTTCTATGAAAGTGTACGAAACGTTATGGGACCTATATGATGATCTGAGGGTCGCCAGAGGCTGGACAGGCGCATGCGCCGTCTGCGGAATACGCACTATCTGTACAGAGTGTGAAGGGAACTTGGACGGTGACCAAGAAAGGCTGGAAGCAGAGGATGAGACATCAAACAGCTCTGTGGTGGCATTAAAGCCAGCACGAAAACGACAGACAACGGACGATGAGAGGGGACAGCTCGAAATGAGACCGCTAGTGATGCTGCGCAGGCTTCCACCTAGCGACCTACGCAGGCTTTCATCTCGCGATACACACACCCCCAGAAAGGCTGTGGAAAAGACCCGTAAACTTAACCGAGAGAGGCGGTTTAAGAGGTCTAAGACCAGACTGATTGATGGTTTTTGTAACCGGTCCGTTTCTCAGTTTCTGCACATGCGCAAGCGGTGTACATTTTACTATGGAGTACACGTTACATTACCGAGATTTATTTTCAATTAACGCTAATCAAAAGTTGGCGTTAATCACCAGATTGCAATTGGCATCGCCAGAATTCGCCACAAAATGGTAAGTTACTTGCTAAAAATGCCATCCGCCGTACCAAATGCTCAATTATGTAGCCTTGTGTAACTTGTGTGATGCTTGAGACTTGTTTAGCTTAGCTGTTTGTGATAACTGACTCTGTCATGGGCTACTTCTGCAGTGTCTAGAGGACACAATAAATTATGTGTGTGTGTGTCAGTGTAGTGTGTATGCGTGCGGGGGGACCTGTGCGTCTGCTGGGGGAGGGGGTTGTTCCGCAAATAGGTGCGTTCCCTCACTTCTCAAGATAGCACTACACCTCTGGGGGCCAAACTATTATCAGTCAGGTCGGTAATGACCGGGGGAAATTATATGATTATTGTCCATTGGGTGTATGATACAACTTTGTTTATCATTCTGCCCCTCACACTATACAGTCTGTTTTTAACTCAACCCCCTTGTAAGTATGCAAGTATGAAAGATTGCAACTATGCAATAACTTACAATCACCGGAAATTACACATTGTGTAGGCTAATTAACTGTTTTAAAAACTGTTTTACGTGACGTGTAAAACATTTCGGCACATCAGACCATGAAAACCCCTGTTTGACTATTATGTGTAACTAACATGTATATATGCAGCACACATTTCAGCAAGTCAGAACATGTAAAACCATTGACTATTATGACTAACTAACATGTATGTATGTACTTTTGTGCCAGGTCTATGAGACCACCCCCAATATTGTAACACATAGTGACTGACATTAGTGGTATAGACGACCCTTGTAGGCACCAGGATAAGGGTTTGGTATACAAATACGTTCATTCAATCACAGTTCATGCATGTTCCCATTGAATTCACATGAATTTCACTCAAGTGCTTGTGTAAATTCACTGTCTAGAAATTGTTAGAAATGGTCAAAGTTACAAACTGATCCAAAATATGTTTGAAGCAAATAGCAAATGGTGGACCTAAAGTTACTTCTGTGTAGTAATCACTACATTAGGCAGTTACGTATATATGAGAGGGGTCAATGTGTGGGTGTGTGTGTGTGTGTGTGTTTCAAAACAGGTTAAAGCTAAATTAATTGACATTAAGACATGTTGGATTTGACTTGACGACTTTATTTAAAAACTTTAACATGGTGTACATTTGTTTTGATAAGGTGGGCAAAACAATCATCTATACTTTAATATGTATAGTAAATATACATAATAACCTCTAATAATAATAATAATAATATACTAATATAATAATTAGAATAATAGTAGATGATAATTAGAATAATAATAATAGAATAATAATATAAATAATAAGTTAATATAATCAATTATCAGAAAATATCTTGTAAAATACATCTTACAAACTACATTGCCAAAGCATTGCTTTGCTTAACCAATTTACCAATTTCATTTACCATAAAATGTATGACTTGTGATCATCACAGAATGCTATTACACATTATATATGTACCATAACACGTCTTGTGTAACATAACATGTTGACACCACTTGTCATAAACTGTTTACTGTTTAAACATTGATTCTAAGCCTGACAAAAAAAAAACAATGATGGCACCAAAAATAATAATAATAATAAACAAAAACATCCATGATTAATAACAGACTAGCAAACACATGCTAACGGTGTTATAAGATGTCATTGTTGTTGATTCTTTTTTAATTTCTTTGAGTGGCACTTTTCACCCAAGAATTTGCACAGGCCTTCATCGGTCAAAAAGACATGTAACACTCTTCGGCATTACAAAAACCATCAATCAGTCTGGTCTTAGACCTCTTAAACCGCCTCTCTCGGTTAAGTTTACGGGTCTTTTCCACAGCCTTTCTGGGGGTGTGTGTATCGCGAGATGAAAGCCTGCGTAGGTCGCTAGGTGGAAGCCTGCGCAGCATCACTAGCGGTCTCATTTCGAGCTGTCCCCTCTCATCGTCCGTTGTCTGTCGTTTTCGTGCTGGCTTTAATGCCACCACAGAGCTGTTTGATGTCTCATCCTCTGCTTCCAGCCTTTCTTGGTCACCGTCCAAGTTCCCTTCACACTCTGTACAGATAGTGCGTATTCCGCAGACGGCGCATGCGCCTGTCCAGCCTCTGGCGACCCTCAGATCATCATATAGGTCCCATAACGTTTCGTACACTTTCATAGAACGTTCTGTTACGCCACTCCTCCACCTTGGTGTTGGCATACGTGAGGGCTGGTGAGTCTTCTCACGACGCTGTTGGGGGAAGGGTGGGCTCTGTGCATTCTCATCATCATCACACTGTGGTCTGTTGATGTTGAGGACCGCGGGGTGGGTTGATTCCTCTTTGTGGTCCTCTTCGATAATCGGTGTCTCCGATTCCATCCACGTGAAATGATTGTTGTTGTTGATGGTGGCGTCAGGGGGCGTGACAGATTCCTCTTCTTTCTGGGTCACGTGTTGTTCGGTGGTCTCTGGCGCGGTCTCTAGCCATGTTAAAAGTGTTTGGCCCCCGAGCGTTATGCTCTCATTCAACGAGGAAGCCGGTGATGTTGCTGCTGTTGAAGGTTGCCATCCGTCGAGGGTAGGATTCAGAGCGCAGATGTCGGGGTCCATCAGCAGTCTTTAAAAACAAAGAGAAAAATAGCGTTGGATATAGGCCTATCTCAAAAAAAATACATATAGCCTATATATATATATATATTGATGGATTTATATGTGAAATATGTTTGTACTCACATATGGTCGATTAAATCTGCAAAATCATTTGGGTCCTGTCCGAGGTCAAGGTGCTGTGTGAGATTGGGTTCCTCAGCTGTGTACTCAACACCTGTGCGGTTATCATCTGGGGGGGCTGTGATTGTGTCAGGATTTGATAGATGATAACCAAGTGGTTTTTCTCTATGGCGATGGCTGTCTGTCTTCGTGGGGGGGCTCCCCAGAGATTGTGGATGAAATAACAGATGTCCCGTGTGAGAATACGTCCTGAGGGGAAAAAAACTGCATTTCAAAAACTGAAAGTATGTTTACCACACCCATTTTTTCTAAACAAACTATATGATAAATATGTAAACAACCAAACAATGTTTCATTCTCACCCTCTAGGTCTGTTAGTGATATCTCCTAGCACAGATCCTTCATCTGTGTTCCTGTCGGTCCTAGGGTCTGCTAGTTTGGTCTCCGGAGTATAGCTGTAAAAAGCTGTTTTATTGATGTTTTTGTTAATATAACAATACACAAAACGAGACAATGGATCTTAATTATAAATATATATATATATATATATATATATATATATATATATTAAATGGATAGTCTAATTAAACAATATTAAAAAACAGAAATCAATTCTTACCTTTGAAATCCATGGTCAGTTTTGTATTTGATTGAGATCAAAAATGCTGCGTGTTTGCTCTCCACCGGCTGTCTCAAAAAAAACTGACAGCAAGGTCTTGTGATGGTACTCACCTGACCATCCCTACTGGCTTATAAAGGGAGGAGTTTCCTGTCATTGATGACTCTGGGGGTCCCCAGTCGTGTCGCGGACGCGTGATGCGTTATACCGTGGGGGATTTAACAACTAGTTGTTAAATGCCCTAATTACATTTGTCTATGGTTAAAAACTTTTGCCCCCTGTGTTCAAAAAACATCATGTTGCAACGCTCTGCTGATAGGGCAGTTGCCCAGTTCAGGACAGTAAACCACTCCACAACATCGTCAAAAACAGCAGGAAAAATAATCAGGACGCAACTTCCCCCTTGTCGATACGTACAATATCCGCTGCCTTAATAGGGACTAAAAACATTCTCAGAGACACTGCTCCTGCGGTCATCACCTGTTCGCCCCCCTTCCTCCCGGTAGGCGATACAGATCACTCAAAAACACACGTATCCAGACTCCAGAACTCTTTTTTTTTTTTTTTTTACCCAAAAGCCGTCACACTACTAACCAAATCACTTTTCGTAATAACCACTCATCCGTTCTTCGCGTCATTATTATTATATACTGTAAATTATCATACCACTGTCATTATTAATAGATACTATAGATTATTACACTGCGGTATTATCATGAACTATATTATTATTATTATATTATTACCATACCTCAAACTAATTAAATAATTATGTATGTCATACTATTGCCATTTTATCATAGACTTTATTATTACTATATACTATTTATCATACTGTTGATACTATTAATAGTCGTTGTCTATATATATATATATATATATATATATATATATATATATATATATATATATATATATATATATTGTGGTGCCTGGTGAATTGCTTTGTTGAAATGTTATTTAATTGGTGATTGTATTGTATTGTACTGAATGGTTGCACGATGGGAGGCCTGGACTGTGTCAATGTGTCAATGTTTGCCTGTGAATTTATGGGTGCGTGTGTTTGTGGCTGACATGGTTAGAAATTGGTTACATGACAAATCTAACCCTGTCAAAGTTGAATTAAGCTATGTTATTTAGAAAGGTACTATTATTATCGCTAATATTGTAACAATAATCACAGTTCTGAAATCCCTCATCTATAGGCTTGTACGGGGAGAAGAAGAGAGGATTGGAGAAGATTCAAGATTCAAGATTTTTATTGTCACTCCATGGTACAAGTATCACGTGTGAAATTATTGTGCTGTGGGCTATGTTTACAACATAGTACAAATATAGCAAGGCGTGAGTGGAAAAACAATAAGCAATATGATAATAAACACCAATAAGCAACAATATGCAATAAGACAGTATAGTGATAAGACAAGTCTGAGACAGTGGCATATTCACTGCACATGTCATGTGCATACATTAGACGTGCTTAAACATTTTAAATTCGATGTATTTGACATACAGGTGCAAATAGCATGTATCTTATTAGACATACAATTAAACATTAGACATACGTAATGGTAGCAGCTGCAGTGCGGTACGGTACGGATACTGCACTATTTGTGTATGTTAAGCAAGAAGAGAGGAGAGGCAAAAGTTGAATTAAGTTATGTTATTTAGACTGGTACTATTTTTTGTTGACAATATTGTAACAATAGTCACATTGTCTGAAACCCCTCATCTATAGGCTTGTGAGGGGAGGGGAGGAGAAGAGGGGGGAGGGGGGAGGAGTAGAGGTGAGTTGATGAGAGGAGAGAAGAGGTGAGGAGAGGGGAGGGGAGGGGTTGGGAGAGGAGGGGTTGGGAGGGGAGGAGAGGAGAGACAAAAGCTGAATTAAGTTGTAATACATACAACAAACATATTGTAAGTGTGATATACATTTTAATTTTATAACAATTGTATTACAAAGATTATTATTATTATTATTATTATTATATACCATTATATATATATATATATATATATATATATATATACTTGGTACTTGTCTATAATACATAAAGTCTCACAGTAAATTAACCAATTCTGTGTGGAGGACTAGTTAGTTACTATTAATAGATAGTAACTATTAAAATAATCATATAAAAATACAGATACATAAAACTAAGATGTTTGTTCACGTTCCATATTCCATATTTTGAAATAATATCCGTAGGTCACGGATATCCTGGGGTCTGGGTTGTAACAATATTGAGAGTGGTTGAGATTGTGAAATCTTCACCTGTAATAAAAAACGAGAGGGGTCCATGCTACTGTTGCGTTATATCAATTTTTGGTCATATCGATCAAGACCAAGCCAATTCTATTCACAGATCGCAGTGTATGCTAGCTAGCTAGCGTTAAGATAACACTGATTCAATGTCGCCATATGTTTGAACCAAATGCTGTACAACACAAACAAGTTGCAAACCATTAATACTTACGCTCACACGTATAGTGATGCAGCTGATGCTATCATGCTGTTTTGTTTATTGTACTGTATAATAACGTAACAAACTCTGATAGGGGACATAGGTTGGCGTGTGTATGTATTCCAGTAAATATAATAACGCATCCGTTATTGCATACGCATAAACAACAAAACTAACTTTTATCAATGCATCAATTCGGTCATTCGGTGCCATTTTACTGTAATGCAAAGTAAGTAGCGTTAGCCGCTACATTAGCCAAAGTACCGGTAGTATCTGACTACCCATAATGCATTACGGCGATAAGGGAGACAGGGCAAACGGCATAGTCATACACCATAGTCTGTATTCAATCGTTTTCAATTCAAACCTGAAATTGAAACCTCAATCTGTATTGATCATATTTAATTCAAAGCTTAATAGGCTTATAGCCTATCAAAAACATCATGGTGATGTCACAATTGGATCCGGAGTGGGAAAAAACATGGGAAAATACATAATATCACACAAGAATGATGAAGTTGACTGGAATGTTTCAGTGTGTCATGTTTACCTGTGAATTTGTGGGTGCGTGTGTTTGTGGCTGGCTGTGAATATGTCTGTGAGTGGGTGTGTGTGTGTGTGTGTGTGTGTGTGTGTGTGTGTGTGTGTGTGTGTGTGTGTGTGTGTGTGTGTTTTGCGCGTAGGGAATCTACAGAATAGCCTTGGGAATACCCAGAATGCTTTGCTATGCCTAACTTTTATCAATACATTAGTAGGCTATACATTAGTAGGCTATACTAGCTAAGATAGCCTACACAACATGCAATTATGGAATATTTGTATGCACAACATGCCAAATATGGAATATTTGAATGGTGGATACATTGGTATAAGATGGGCTTGACAGGCACGCCTAGGATATAAGTGGGCATGGGAGGAAAAAACTGTGGGGGCTCTATGAGTGAGTCAGAGAAATACGTGAGCAAGCAGCTATTCGTAGATTTCAAGGGGTGTTATGTGCTGTCGGGAACGCCCCCCACCTGACGATCAAAAAACAAACAAGTTTATTTCAATGTGTCATGTATGGCTGGGAAAACTAGTGCGCAATCTAACACGCGCTATGTTTGTGGCTGGCTGTGTTTGTGGCTGTCAATATGTGTGAGTGGGTGGGTGTGTTGTGTGTGTGTGTGTGTGTGTGTGTGTGTGTGTGTGTTGCCCGGATGGAATCTACAGGCCGGCCGTGGTAATAGACAACGTCACGTGGGGGATGGGGTGGGATGGGCTGACAGGGGAAGCCTGGGTCTCTATGGTTGAGTCAGAGATTGATTGAGATTGTGAAAATGGTCGCCGCTGTTAACAAATACTAGTTTCAGATCCTAAAATGGGCCAAATGTATTTCAAGATTCAAGATTCAAGATTCAAGATTTTTATTGTCACTCCATGGTACAAGTACCACGTGTGAAATTCTTGTGCAGTGGACTCCGTTTACGACATAGTACAAATAGGCAACAAGCAATAAGTAATAGGCAATAAGAAATAGGCATCAATAAGCAATAAGACAGCAATAAGGCAATAAGAAATAGGCATCTTATAAGCAATAAGACAAGTCGGTGGCTTATACGACAGTGGCATATTCATTGCACATAGGTGCACATGTCATGTGCATACGTTAGACGTGTTCAGACATTCCAAATTCGACGTTTTATACATACATGTGCAAATAGCATGTACCTTATTAAACATACACTTAAATTTACAATTAAACGTTAGGCACCTTATTAAACATACACTTAAATTTACAATTAAACGTTAGGCATCCGTAATAGTAGTAGCTGCAGTACGGTACTGCGGTACGACTACTGCACTATTTGTGCATATTTAGGAGTCTCGTGGCCTGCGGGAAGAAACTGTTCCTCAAGCGATTTGTGCGTGTTTTTGGAACCCTGTATCTCCTCCCTGAGGGTAGCAGGGAGAACAGGCTGTTGTGGGGATGGTTTGTGTCTTTGATGATCTTCAGGGACCTCCTGAGGCACCGCTGGTTATACAGTTCGTGCAGTTCTGGCAACTCGTCTCCTGTTACGTGCTGGGCCGCGCGCCTCACCCTCCGTAGCGCCCTGCGGTCCATGGTGGTACAGTTCCCGTACCAGGCGGTGAAGCAGCCAGTCAGCAGGCTTTCAATGGTGCCTCTGTAGAAGTCCCTGAGGATTTCTTTCCTTAGCCCAAACTTCTTCAGGCGCCTGAGTCCGTGTATTCGCTGTTGGGCCTTTTTGACAACAGTGGCGGTGTGGCCGGCCCAGGTCAGGTCCTGGTGGATGTTGACTCCCAGGTACTTGAAGCTGTCCACCCTTTCCACCACTGTGCCGTTGATGGTGATTGGGGGGTGTGTGCCCCCCCCTCTCCTGTAGTCCACAATGATCTCCTGTTTATATCTCCTGTATTTGGCCGAGATCAAAAATGCAAACATCATAGGGGCAAAGCAGAGGAATCTGTAGACAGTGTGTTAACAAAATGCTAGTTACCAAAATGTATTTTGGCCCCTAGATAAAAAAAAACGATGCTATTTCTGTGAGCTGCTGATATGAGGGGGAAATGGGGAAGTACCCTTTTGCAGAGTAGCGAAAAATGGACTTTCGACATGAAAGTGATTTAAAAAACAGAAGTACCCTTTGCGGAAGAAGTGGAATAAAGGTTTTTTCACATAATGGTTTAAAAATAGAGAAGTGCCCTTTGCGGAAGTACTGAAAAAAAACACTTTTACCCAAAAAGAAGCCACGCCCCCTTTGATGACGTAAGGTGCCCAAACCACGCCCACCTAAAGAAAAACCTTTTTTTTCGTTTCTCTCTATGACCTACACACTACAACTACTCACTCAATAATCCCAATAATAAAATAAATAGTTAGAGTCAAAGAAAATAATAAAATGATCAGATCCAGTAAAAGTGATTGGTTTAATTACTGGTAATGGCCATAAGAAGAAGCCTGTTTCATGATATTTTTGTCCACAACTGGACTGGATTCGCTTTCTCCTGGATCGGAGCTTGGAAGGGAAGATTGTGAACAGTTGTGAATAATTCTACGCTTAAAAGGTGTGGTTAAATGGTTAACGCTGGCTTTAGCGCCGAGGACAAATTAGGGAATGCGCCTGACAACGCCCACTAATAGCGCTGCGCCAGGCCTTAAATGCTAATTTAAGGCAAGGGGGAAGATAGAGCCCATAGACTAGCAGAGATATGACAGTGGTAAATGGCAGTATTTTAGCCACAAATGATTTTGGGAAGCTGCCAGTAGTAACTGGAAAGAGGTGTCTAAAGATATCTAGATTTGGCAAAAGGTAACAGGAGTCTTGTCTAAAGATATCTGGATTTGGCAAAAGGTAACAGGAGTCTTGTCTAAAGATATGTGGATTTGGCAAAAGCTAACAGGAGTCTTGTCTAAAGATATCTCGATTTGGCAAAAGGTAACTAGCCTGGTAAACCAGCCCGTCACGTGAACTCACATTTCATTAGGTTCTGCAAGACGGTCTGGCCCCAACTCTTCACCCAGTCCTTAGCAGGGGCGGGAGCATGGGCGGGCATAGTTGCCTTGACAGACAACTCCTTCAGCTAATCAGGGTCGGATACAGTCAAACCCAAATCCACTCGGGAGAATGGCCAAAGCAAAAGCCGAGAAACTCTGCGGTTGCGGCGATACTCCTGTACTTGTTTAATTGTTGTTATTGAGTCTAATTTCTGCAATAACTGCATTTTATGGCTGTTTAAACTAGACAAACGCTGACATTACCCCCTGAGACGATGAGGCAAGGAGGCGGCCATTATTGTTTTGTTAGTGCAGTGCTAGTAGCGTTCCTGATTGGCCAACTTGCGCTGTCAATCACAGCGCAGTCGCTGATTGGCTCTTCCGCTCTGCAGCTTCTGCTAAACCCCCCCACTGGCTTTGGGGCCAGACCGTCACGCAGAACCAAATGAAATGTGAGTTCACGTGACGGGCTGGTTTACCAGGCTAAAAGGTAACAGGAGTCTTGTCAAAAGATATGTGGATTTTGAAAAAGCTAACAGGAGTCTTGCAGCATCTGTTTCCATTGCCATATTTATTCAGGAGTCTCAAAACCCTGAAAACCAACATGACCCGGTCGGTAGGAGGTACAATATTAGGTAACAACACTCTTAAGGCATTAAACTGCCACGGGCAGGCTAAGCCTACAGCAGGTCTGACTGTGAACAGAGTAGACACTCGTCAGTACGCCCACTCCATGTCTGAACAGCTGATTCCACTCCGTGTCTGAACAGCTGATTCCACTCCGTGTCTGAACAGCTGATTCCACTCCATGTCTGAACAGCTGATTCCACTCCATGTCTGAACAGCTGATTCCACTCCGTGTCTGAACAGCTGATTCCACTCCGTGTCTGAACAGCTGATTTGGGCCATCCTGCATCATGTCATACAGAGGAGAGATGATGCTGAACTTCAAAGCAGTTTGGTGCATGTCCCCGATGTGAGTTATCTCCCTCTAGTCTTGCAAGAGGCGGCTGTAGTTCAGGAGGTAGAGCGGGTCGTCCACTAATCGCTTTGGATAAAAGAGGTCGGTGGTTCGATTCCCGGCTCCTCCAGTCTGCATGTCGAAGTGTCCTTGGGCAACACACTGAACCCCAAATTGCTCCCGTTGGTGTGCCAGCACCCTGCGTGGTAGCCTGCCGCCATCGGTGTGTGAATGGGTTAATGTACCTACTGACTGTGAAGCGCTTTGGATAAAAGCGCTATATAAATGCAGGCCATTTACCATTTTTGTACGGTGTTCAGGAATACAGCGAGGACAATTGTGGTGATTACTCCAGCGGTGTGGAAAACAAACAAACAAACAAACAAAACAAAGGGTAAACGATCTTCTCCACAGTTGCAGGATTATAACTAAGAAAAGGCATAAAGCACCAGAAGTGACTGTCTGTATATGATGTAGTGTTATGCAACGCAGCTTTAATCATCCCAGCAGTTTCTCTGAAAATTCATCTTAAATCTTGGCGCATTTTGTGCCTAGATGTGTCGTGCCAGGCAGGCACCAAAAACACCTTGGACCTCTGCCCACGCAGCCTCCTTCACCAAGTGTGTGCTCATCCACTTTGAATTACTTTATGTAATTTGGGCTCATTAATAAAATATTAGATATAATTCTGTTGTTGGTGGATTCAGGCCTTGATGTGTTGCGCTAGCTGGAAGGCCCCCAAGGGTGGCAGGAGAGAGGAATGGGGTGGAGCGTGTACAGCTGTGGTGCCTCAGGCATTGCAGTGATCCTCCAAAATATTGCCTGACATTCCTCTCTTTGAAAATATGTACGTACAAGAGTTCTACTTCTAATATTTGTCAACGACAGCTGTTTTGATGAAGGCGTCCAGACGTTTGGATGTAATGCCACCCTCTGCGCTTTCAGGGCCAAAAACACACACACACACACACACACACACGCGCACACACACACACACACACACACACACACGCACACACACAAAGCGTGTCACATTTTATGAATGCTATATTTACAAAGTGGTGCCCTTTATGTGAAATTACCTTTTTGGGGCGAAGCACAATGACAGCATGAGAAAACGGTAGCAGGTTTGAACAATATCCAATTAACACATTCACTGCCAGCCGTTTTTCAATACTGTAGTTAGCTTCTGCCAGAGGGTTTTTTTGAGGATTCTGGCTCATTTTACAAGAGCCAAGGATTCTTTTCTGTTTGGACTTTGTGAACACAAAGTTCACAAAAGTACTAATAGAATGTGTGCTTTCTCTGTCTAAAAGAGTTAGTTTGTAGAGTTAGTAGTTATGTAGATATTAGCCGTTGAGTACAGCATGGTTTCAGAGATTTTCAGAGAGTTTTGAGATAAATGGATTTTTAGAACCACCTCACGTGCCTGTGATTATGGGTGCCCTTGGGCAAGTCTGTATACTGTATTGTGTTGTGTGTGTGTGTGTGTGTGTGTGTGTGTGTCTCCAAACTCCTCCCTCCTTAGGTGTGTCTCTGGTGGCTTTGCAGTGTTTTGTCACAGGCGAGTTTCTGTTGCCTCACAGATCCCAAAAAAAGAGAAGGGAATCGCAGGAGCGGGGAAGAGGAGAGGAGAGGCGAGGGGGGGGGGGGTTAGACACGGGAGAGAAATTCCTTCGCGATCCCCTTCTTCCAATCTTGAGGCGTAGCCTACTCCGCTCTGCTGCTGCTGCTGCTGCTGCTGCTCGTCTGTGCTGCTGCTGCTGGCGGCTCTCGGGCGAGTCTGGATTACTGTAAAACGGGCGGTTGAGAGCTTTGATGAAGCTTTTGCGGTTCTGGTCTTATTTATGCTCAAAGGTACTCGAGTGTGTGTGTGTGTGCGCGTGTGTGTGTGTGTGTGTGTGTGTGTGTGTGTGTGTGTGTGAAATCGAAAGCGTTTTCGCCAAGCCATTTCCTTGAGAATGGCTTGCTCCCGCGGCTGTTTTTGGTTGGCTTTCTCTCTGTCGGGAGAGCACTGTCGCCACTTAGTTGGTCGGTAAAATAGATTATACACATTCAATACTTCCAATATTTTTATAGGAGACGTGGGGGGCATTGATCCACGTAGCACCGTCAAAAAAATTATTTTTTATTTTTTGACGTCTCAACTCGTCATTGGCAGTGAACCGCTGGATTGTGTTTGACGAGTCAACTCGCCATTGGCAGTGAACGTGTTAAGACCAGTTAGCTTTCAGACGGATCCGCCGTTAACCTCCCGGGCCCCCAGCAGCCAATGAGGGGAGAGTTTGATCTCATTAACTTCCTGTGATGCGATAAGGAGCTTCCTGGCAGTAAATTATGTCAATAGTCAACATGCAGGAGAGGCATATCAATGAGGTGGAAGATTTTGCATTTCTCCCTCGTGACGCCATTCCTTGTCAGCTAATCAGTGCCTCTCTTCACATAGTGAAGCTGTAACAGGATGATTTAGACAACCTGACTGAAGAGTCGTGAGCCACATGTGCGAGAAGAAACTCCAAATCACTTTGAAGTCTCGGGCCAAATGGAACCAGACGTTCTAATCCGCTTAACGCGCTTGGGTCAGTTATTTTGTAATAAAAGTAAATTGAATGGTTTATTAGGTTTTCTGTAAACACGGACGCTGTCTTCTCTAGTTTGAGATAGCACAGGCCTGGAATGGACGCCTGGAAGAATGAATAATTTATTGGCCTGTAGGGAGGTAGGGAGCCCGGGCTGTTGGGCAGAGAACAAAAAGAGATGGGGGCGGGGGGGGGGGGGGGTGACATGGCGTTGGCAGAATTACAGGTACTTCATATGAATAGCAAGACAGGATGTGATATGACTCGGATACATTATTAATTAAAATCACTCCTCTGTCTTCAGGTGAAGGATTTATTGGCTAGTTTCAATTTTTTTTTTTTTTTTCTTGTTTCAGTAGCAATTATCGTTCATTCTTTCCCCCCTCTCTCTGCTCAGCGTCGTGCGGTGGGGATATCAGAGGGCCTGGAGGGATCATCCTATCTCCCGGCTTCCCAGAGCTGTACCCCAGCTCCCTGAACTGCACCTGGACCGTGGAGGTCAGCCACGGAAAAGGTAGGTCTTTCAAACTGTGGGCTGGGGAGGCCAAATGGATTGTGGGGCCTATTGCATAACAAGAAGTCCATGCAGAACAAGAGAAGTAGCCTAATATGTGTCAGGAGGAAAGAAGTAATAGTAATAGAGTAATTTTAAGAACCCCTAAAATGATTAACTTTATTAAGAAATGTTTTTCTTTGTTTAGTTTTGTGCCCCCATCCCCCCCCCCCCCCCTCCTGCTTGGCCCATTCATATACTGTATTATTACCCACATCAGTCAAATAAAGTTTATGTGTATAGTCCCTAATCAAGGGGAGTCTCAAGGAGTTTTCCAATGCCCACATTATCAAACAATAAATGAAAAGACCCCCTCCAGGCACCCACACTCCCCCAGAAAGCTGCTACTTACAGAGGGACTGTCCTCATTACAGTGTGCCAAGCAGAAATGTGACTTTGCTTTAGGAAAGACAAATTAACAGCACTGGCTGTTTCTTTATCTTTGGCAAGTGGCCATAATATAAGCATGGATAATACATAATATAAGCATGGATAATACCCTCTGAAGGCCATTATTGGAGAAGTCACTGCGTATCATCCCCTGCAGGATCTGAGAGCTCAGTCTCAGCTGAAGCTCTTTTTTATCTGCAGTGCATCATCCACTTTCTGCTTCAGTTCGTTGAGTGAATCGTTTACGCTGCACTTGGATGGTATATAATTTTATCCTATTAGCATTCTATGTTTTTTCACACACACACACACACACACACACACACACACATATATATATATATATATATACATATATATATATATACACGGTATATATGTAAGGGATAATGTATATTGAGGCGGTGATTACGGGGGAAATAATGACCGACAGGTGGATTGAGCCCGACGCGTAGCGGAGGGCTTAATCGTTCACCTGAAGGTCATTATTTCCCAGTAATCACCACCTCAATATACATTATCCCACTTAGAACACGGCCTACAACTAAATCATTCAATAATCTGACAAAAATAATTATTCAAATATATTTTTTAATAGCGTTTTCAACGACAAAGCGGTTTCATTCGTAATTGGCACACAAGACACCACAGCTCCAACCGGTTGGCCTAATTAGTAGTGGCTTGCTGACAAAAGGCTCTTATCAACTGATTAATCCAGGTGTGGCAGAGCAGCGGTCGGTTGTCGAGAAATAATGACCGGTGAATATTGTTGATTGACCAATCAGAATCGAGTATTCAAGAGAGCCGTGTTCTAAATATATATATATATATATATATATATATATATATATATATATATATATATATATATATATATATACTGTATATACTAGGGGTGTCACGATACACTCAGTTCACGATACGATACGTATCACGATACTGGGTTCACGATAACGATACGATACGATTTTAACAATATTTTTTTAAACTTGAATAATGACAATATATGACTGGAAAAGTAGTATTTTATTTGAAATGCACAAATACAAAACATGCTGTTGTGGGAAATTGTTATTACAATAACAACTAGAAAAAACATGAGATTGGAGATAAGGCTTATCTTGAAATAGAATGAGTTACACCGTCACTTAGATTTACTTTGAACTAAAAGGTTTCTCAGCAGTATAAATTCTCATTATGCATCTTCAGTTTTTCTTCAAACTCAAACAAGACTTTTCTTAGTCTATTTTTTATGCATCTTCAATTTTTCCTGTCAAGTAAACAGTTTTGCCAGAAACTCAATTGAATGGTTTCTCTCCTGTATAACTTCTCATGTGTCTCTTCAGAGACTTGTTCAACTGAACTACTTTCCACACATTGAACTTCAACAAACAAAGACGTTTCTTTGTCTATTTTTGAAAAAAAAAAAAAAAAAAAAAAAAAAAAAAGTTTTTTTTTTTTTTCACGATATGAGATTTCATCTCAACGATACATATCGTGACGTTTTACTATCGCGAAATTTCGTGGGACGATATATTGTGACACCCCTAGTATATACTGTATATATTCTATGTGTTTTTTTTCATGGAATGAACAGCTCTGAAATTGTACTTGCTCTGGTAAGCATTGTCTTTACATTGTGTCCAATGGAACCCAAACATATGCCAACAGATACATATTGCAGTTTTATTTGTGTAGTATTCTTTTAACACATTGACTGCCAGCCGTTTTTTCAATGCTGTAGGTAGGTTCTGCCAGGTTTTTTTTGAGGATTCTGGCTCATTTTACAAGAGCCGAGGATTATTTTCTGTTAGGACTTCGTGAACACCAATCATCTAAAAAGAACTAATAGAATGTGTGCTTTCTCTGTCTAAAAGAGTTAGTTTGTAGAGTTAGTAGTTATGTAGATATTAGCCGTTGAATACAGCATGGTTTCAGCGTCTGAGAAGGAAAGCTGAGAAAAATGCAGTTTTGTGAAATTCAATCAAACAGGCAGAACAGTCACTTTAACCATTTATTTTTGGCATCAGTGAGACATCAGACATCTGAACAATAGTTGTTTTCAATAATGGAGGAATAATACAATAATAAAATAAATAAATGTCAAAATAAATACAAAACAAGAGCAGACCACAGGTCACTCAGCTTTTTTTTTTTTTATAGTTTTTTTTTTTATAGGTTTTTTCGGTTAGTGATCAAACCGGTTTGGGCTCGTACACCGAATCCAGAACTGCTCCAAAATGTAATGGGTACTTCCTTGGCCCATGTTACACCCATCCACAAAGTTACATGAAAATCGGCAGGTACTTTTTATGTATTCCTGCTAGCTAGCAAACAATCAAACAAAGAGCAAAAACAATCCCTGGCAGGTTTTTTTTTTTTTACGACCCATGCCTACTCAGCGCCAGCGCCCCAGAGCAAGGTTCTTGTCTGAGTGGTACACCTCATAGCAGCTACCCCTGTGTAATGCGACCCTACATTTGACACACATGTAGCGTGTCTCTCTTCTAAGATCTTTCTTTGCACAAACCCTACACCTCCTCGTTGGGTTATCTTTTTTGGGTGTGGCTGGTATGAGGACCATTACATGGCCCGCTAGATTGACCTCCAGCCTGCATTGAGGGTCCAGGTATGGTCCCCGGGGCATGGTTGCAGGTTGGTCACTGCCCCCCGCCCCCACCTCCTCCCCGCCACCCCCCACCTCCTCCCCGCCACCCCCCACCTCCTCCCCGCCACCCCCCACCACAGGTCTGGTCCATGCACCGACAACACTCAGGATGAAATCCAGCAATGTTTTACACTTTCTCTGAGGGTGTTTAGCTTTGTACAGAACAAAGGAGTTATAAAAAGACATCTGAAACATGTACATGACAAATTTGAAGGGCCACCTGGATGTCTTCCTGGCAAACGGATAGTACGCGATGTTCTGGTCCAATCTGTCGACCCCATTCATGTACTTGTTGTAGTCTACAACACACTTGGGTTTTGTGTGTGGGACCCTCTCTCTGCTGCCTTTCTGCCTGACCTGCACTGTCTCCATCGTGTCGTCGTGCAGAGTGGAAACCATTTTCACGATTCTTTTGTCTCGCCAGGCCAGAACCATGGTGCCACCATTGTGGCGCATGACCGTTTCCCCCAGCTTCACGGTGTGGTTGGTAACCATGGTAGCAGGTGGCTCGCCCCTGTTCCTCCTCAGAGTGCCACAGACATGGGTCTGACACTCCAGCAGCTGTGCACACATTGAAACAGAGTTATAGTAGTTGTCCATGTATAGGTGGTAACCCTGCCCTGCCAAGTCCCCGAGGAGGAACTCCACCATCTCGCCTAGGGTGGACCGCTCACCACAGTACGGCTTCATACTGTAGCAGTAACCTGTCTGGGAGTCACAGAGTATGTAGGACTTTATCCCATACTTTATGGGTTTCTGTGGGTTGTACACTTTGAATGCCAACCGCCCACGCCACAGGAGCATCCCCTCATCAATACTGATGTTTTGACTCGGTGTGAACATTGCTCTGAACTTTTCTAACAGGTCGTTCAAAACTGGCCGGACCTTGAACAACTTGTCTGCACCATCAACATCAAAATTGTTACTGAAATGGAGGAATCGTGTTAGCAGTTGAAAGCGGTTGCGAGACATGGTTTTGTTGAAGTGGGGGGTAGCAGTCAGTTCATTTGTGGACCAGTACATGGCCAGTTCAGGCTTCTTGACGATCCCAGTGAGGAAGTATAGTCCCAAGAAGCTCTTGAGTTCTGCCACTGTAGTGTCCTTCCACCTCCCAAGCCTTGAATGTGGCAGAGCCTCACTGACCTGACTGATGCACTGGTGTGCATACAAGTTAGTTTGGACTACAATGGCCTGGAGCAGCTCATCGTCCAGGAAGAGCTGGAAGAAGTCAACTGGTTTAGCAGCAGCACCACCACTATGAGGACCCGGTTCTGCTGTGAAGGGGATGTGGGTTGGCTCCCAGTCAACGTCACACCAGGCTGGACCTGCAGGCCGTTTCCCACATCCAGCTCCACTGCCACAATCTGCAAATTATAGAAATACATAATTACCATAAAATAGTGTTTTTTATATGTGTGGTACTGAATTCTGGCTGGAACCTGTGATGTGAAAATAAACCTGATTCTGAAGTGTGATCTTACCCATTTTCCTGGCACCAGATGCTGTACCGCTACAGCTGGCTACAGTAGGCTCATCTTCAGAGTCTGAAATTCAGTAAAATGAATTGACTGCTGGCTTTTGTATAGTCATAGTAATTACATTTACACAAGTTACACAAGTCATCTCAAACATCGTCTTACCACTGCTCTGTGGAGCTTCGCTCCTGGATGGCTCCCATTCTTCTTCAGAATCCACGTCTGGAGAAGACGTGAGGTCACTCGACTCAGACTCAGTCAGCCCAGCAGCCGCAGCCGCGACATGCATGGGCTCACCCCGTTCGTCATCCGAGACCTCGGAATCGGTCTCCGGCACAAGCTCGTTTCGGACGGAAAAGACCCGCTCAATAACCCAGCTGAAAAAACAATGAAAAGAGAAAATGGAGGCAGTAGCAGCGCCGCGGACCCCAAATTTGATGCTAAACTGCTAGTTAGCACTTGGATACAAGTGGCTAATATTAGCTTCATCCATTTACAACAGTGGTTTACAATGTTAGCAAGTAGGAATTTGTTACATAACAGCTACATTACCATCTTCAGTGGATCCCAGCTGCTGGGCGATCTGAAGATCTATTGTCCTTGATTTCGGTGTTGATCGTTATGTTTGTCATAGAAAATTGGATGTTGAGAAACCAAATTGATAAGCCGGGTTTGGCAAGAGTAGTGGAGGTATGACATCAGCTGTAAACAAAGGATTTCATTGGTCAAATGTATTTTCCGCAGGCATTTCCGTGCAGACGTCAATGTCCATCCGGAAAAATAAAATGCCACACGAATGTTCGGCTGCGGTGTGCAAGCTTCAATTACAACAAATTAAAACATTTTTTTGCGAATGTCTGTGCCGATTATTCGCACGGAGATCCGCACCGGTGTGAAACGGCCTTTAGTCTTCTTCTGCGTTTGGCTATGGCAGGGAATTTTAGTCTTCTTTTGTATTTTGCTGCGGCAGCAGATATTTTCATCCACCATTTATTTTCCCATACACATTTCGTAAAATGGGTATAAAAATCGTTTTACTGGTTCAAACCAAACGGTACAGATATATTTAGACTCAGACTTAACTGGTAAGTAACGTTAGCGCTTCCTAGCAGCACATTGATACACACCCGATGCTTGAATGAGACACATTTTCAGAACTTACCACTTCAGTCCTACATCCTGGCTCACTTCCAAGTCGTCTCCTTGTTTTTGCGGTCTGGAATCCGTTATTCCATGAGACTACTGTTGTGTTAGTGTTAGTCCCAGACAGCCAGGCTGGAGAGAGCCTGGTGACGCGGGGTTAGGTTGGCAAGGCAACAAGAAAACTCACTGACTTTAAACAACTGGACACTGCTTACAGCTACAGCTTTTAACCAGGACTTCTATCAGGAAATACTAGATACTCAGATAAACACAAATAAAGTGAAAGGCAGATATGGCCGAGACGAGTGGAAACTAGCAGCGTTACTGTCGGCAGTGTAGTGGAGCAATGTCAGAACAGGGAAGGGAGGGGCGGACGGACGGACGGGTGAAGGCTACGGCGCGCGCGCGCCGCCGGCCCGGGCTATGCTTGGCATCACCATGGTAACAAGTCCTACCTGACGTCACCTAGGACTATGGCTCTCCCACAAATCCATGTCCTCTCGTCTACGAGACTTCATGAGGGGGAGGGGGGGTTCATGGGGGTTCATGGGGGTAACATTCAAACACCTTCACCTATTTATTTGAAGCTTAGCCCATGTTTAATATGACCACCCAAGATTGTAACAACATATACTGTATATGATACAAAATTAAGAAATGCATCATATGGGCCCTTTAACAACTCTGTTTCCTCCTGGGGTCCTAAGGTGAATTTCTTTATTTGTACTTCACCTTTATTCAACCAGATAAAAACCAAATTGAGATATACAAAAAGAAATCTGTTTTTCCTGCCCAAGAAGGCAGCAAAGTTACACATCGAGTACACATCAATCATCAACAATTACATACATACAGTAAAATACAATTTTTTTTTTTTTTTTTTTAATACATTAGCCTACATTAAAAAAAAACACCGTCCACGAATGAAAAGTTGGGTTGGGGAACTCCCTTTTCCAGACCACCAGGGTGTCACTTAGCAAGTGATGTTCTACTGTATCAAATGCTTTGGTTAGATCTACAAACATAATGATTTCTTATCAATAGCAGCCTTTACTGTACAGTATGTCATCTACGACTTTCAAAGTAGTCAGTATGGTACCTAGATCTGAATCCAGATTACATTGGATTTAGGATATTGTGTGAGTCTAGAAATGGTTTCAGCTGATTTGACACTAAGTATTCCAAGATCTTAGCTAAAGCAGAGATATTTTAAATAGGTCTATAAAGCCCAAAAATATCCACAAACTACTGGCTTTTTCTTAGAAGTTACAAAGGTGTTAGTGATAGCCAATTAGACAGATCTCCAAACGACATGGCTATTTATTGGATCAGCTGTGAATGGCATGCGATATAAATAGCACACCAGCTGGAAACGGTATATTTTGCACCCTGATAACGACGTCAGTGCTTCCCACAGGCTGAAATCTGACTTTCTTAACTGTTAATTACTTTAAATTGTCTTTACATTGTGTCCAATGGAACCACAATGACGGAATATATGCCAACAGAAAAAAGAAAAAAGCATGCATGAGCAGCAGGTGTCAAGTCAGCCAGAATGTAAAAGTAGGTCTTCCACTTTAGGACTTTCAAAATAAAATCTGTATCAGAATCAGAATCAGAATCAGAGTTTAATTCATGTCCCAGAAGGGCACTTTGGTTCACATCAGACAGTAGTGGATAATTACAACATCATTACTAGTTTGAGATTAGTAATAACGGCACACTTCAGAATTGAGATACATTATTACTAGTTTTAAAGTAATAAAGGCGCACTTCAATATTATACAATACATAAACATTTGTTGCATTATGTACAGATTCCAAAGGACCATCTACTGCCCTCAGCCGGGTCGCCACGTGCGCAGCGCCACCGATGCATTAGCTCCTCAAACAACGCAAGTGGCTCGCTGTGATCAGCGCCAGATGGATGTATATCGGAGGAAGAGGGAGAGGGGGGGGGGGTGGATGATGCAAGGGCTGAACAAGGCGGGATTGGGGGCGGAAGAGCTCAGTTGCAGACGGAAATATCAGGAGAGCTGCGTCCTTGGCAGTAGAGAGTCCAGATTAGGATGAAATGTTTTGGTTGCCTGGAATTCCTTTCCGTCACACAGACCAGGGTCACACAGACCAGAAAGTCAACAGCAGGTGTCAAGTCTCTTGATTCCCAACAATAGTTCATATTCTCCTTATTGCAGATCAGTGGAATTCTCTGTTATATCCAGATATAATCCATCTTTCAAAGTTCAAATTCACAGTTCAAATTCACTGACCGCCCATCTCAATTTTCATGACGTCACAGCCTAGGGTCAATCGCTGTTGTCTTCCCGTGTCCCGCGGCGAAAGCAAGCTGGGCAGAGGGTGGGGGTTCCCCGGACCCCAAAAAGTTTAGTTGATTTGCGTTGATTTGCCATATTTGTCATTTCGAGTAGACGAATGCAAGTTTGCTCTGGGAGTTGAAGGCAGGGGGAAAGAAGGGAAGATAAGGGAGAGCGAGAAATAAAGCGACTGCCCTGTTCAAGTGCTGGATGCAACGTTAACCATAATATACATTTTGAGTGATTCATTAAAGCCACAGTTTCACTCCATATGTAATCCTAACATCACAATGAGTATTTTGATACAAGGTTTCTGTTTCATTCATTGAAATACCTTATTTTTTTTCTCCAAAGGTGAGAATTTGAAAGCCTTTTTTCTGAAAGTAAATGGCGGTATTTCCATTGCTAGTCTGGCTAACTGTCACTGTCTTGACACAACCCAAAGATTACTGTCGTGTATTTCAGAAAGGTAACGTTAGTTAAAATTTCTATACATTGATTATATTGATGAACTGTTTATCCATCCGTGACCATATCGTGGCGCTGGCCACAATCTATGTATTTGAGACAATGTCAGGTCAATCGACTGGTTTAAGTGTCCAGGTCACCTGCAGCCTGTGACTGTAGCCCTTTTCCCACATGCGTACCGGAAAATTACCTGTAAGTCAATATCGGACATTTCCCTGAATTTCCCTTCACACCTCAGCGTTCGCATGTGGGAATCTCAGTCGTCAAATAGCCGGTATGTTGAGGGGTGGGGGGGGGGGGGGGGGGGGGAGAGTGGCCTGCCCTGGGGTCTGTGCTGCAGGCCACTGAGGGCCAGTCAGAAAAAAACAACAAACATGGAGCCGGCATCCACTCTTTTGATAATATTGCTAACGCGCTTTTTCCTCAAACGTAGACAGCGACGCAGACAAATTAAGGCGAAAATGGAAAGGGATATACGTGCGAACAGAAACAGATTCATGTTCGCAGTCTTCTCCGCTCAACATCGTGCAGAATATGAAGATAGACTAAACCGGGGACAGATGATGACAGTGTTATGTACCTCTGCGCTGCTGCGTGAGACTAGAGCCGTCTGGAAACGAGAGAGACCAGGAGGGAATTTATTTTGGGAAGATGCTCTGAACAATTTTGACGACGTGGAATGGAAGCGTAATTTTCGCATGTCCCGGTGTACGTTCGACTACGTGCTGAGTCTGTTCCGACCCGCACTAACACGCAAGATCACCCGGTGGCGTAAACCACTGGAAGCGTGTTTGCGACTGGCAATAGTCCTTTGGTGGTACGCAACACCAGGGGAATATCGAACAATCAGCTGTGTATTTGGTGTTGGACTGTCTACTGTGTGCAACCTGGTCCGCGAAGCCCACTGATAGCGGAAAATGACTGGTCCCCTTTCTCACCTGTCTGCCTATCGCGGCATACCGCTCTTCTGACTGGATCGAAACTGGTGAAATGTCGGGGACGACGGGGTCGCGCTTATACCGGCACGGCGCCTTTCTCACATGCAGGCATTACACCACGTTCCGGTCATTTTGCGGTACAAAGCGCATGTGGGAAAAGGGCTTGTGTGACTTTATCCACTGAAGTGCCCACTCCGGGAGAGCAGTTGTAACGTGTTGGGAGGCTATATGAAAGTGTCAATGGGATATTTTTCATGTTTAGCACATGCTGTTTATACTGTACATGTACCTGCATCTGAGAACCTAGCATAAATAAAAACAGTGATTTTTTTTATATAAAAAAGCGAATTATTCAATTCAGTGGGGTCCCCATGTAGCTTTCAGTAGAGGCGTGACAAAGGCTTGTTTCCATAAGACTGGCAGTTTGTGAGTGGAAATTGAAAGATGAAAATGTGTGACTGGTTTGGCTACAATCAATGCTGCAGTTTAAAAAAAGAATGGTTCAATGCAATCAGGCTTGACAGCCTTCTTTGGATCAATTGTTTGCAAGACTTCAGAAAACACAAAGGGTGTAACCTCAAAAACAGGCTGGGTAGAATTAGCTGTCAATTGACCATAGACTGTATTTTCACCTTTTTGAGACTCATTACTTTGTTCATCAGATATATGACCAGCCTTTTTCAAGTGAGCATTGAAGTATTTGACATATCCTTGATGTCAGAAATAAAAGTATCACTGACTTTCAATTTTTGCAGAAAACCGGAAACCTCCTCGTTTTGTTTTTATTTTATTTATTTTATTTAGCCTTTATTTAACCAGGTTTGTCCCATTGAGATCAAAGATCTCTTTGACAAGGGAGACCTGGCCAAGAACAACAGCAACACAAAGTTTCAACATAAATCACATAAACACATACATTTGAATAACATTAAAATGATCAGATAAAACATTTGCACACAGACAGCCTGTTTTCCATAGATTTCACCATAGCTTTAAAAACATTTAGGGTTACTATAAGCTATGAAGTTTAAGATCAGACTGTAGATCGTTCCATGCAGTGAGTGCAAAAACCTAAAGGCTTTCTTCCCTAGTTCAGTTCGGATTTTGGGAACAGAAAATTGCAGTGTGTCCTGAGAACGAAGGTTGTAATTGCCACATGTCATGCTTAAGAGAGACGACAAGTAGGTAGGAACATTGCCAAGAATGGCTTTGTAAATTAAAACAAACCAATGACTAAGGCAGCGTCTACATAAAGCAGGCCAATTCACTTTTGAGTATAATACACAATGATGAGTAAGAGAGCCACAGTTTGTAATGAACCTCAGAGCCCCATGATACACACTGTCCAGCATGTGGAGACACTGAGCAGAGACATTCATATACATCACATCACCATAGTCAGTAACAGGTAAGTTATTCATTATTCCTTTTTATCCCCGTGGGGAAATTCATCCTCTGCATTTGACCGATCCTCTACGAACCTTCCTAGAACTAGGAGCGGTGGGCAGCCGCAGTGCAGCGCCCGGGAACCAACTCCAGTTATTTTGCCATTGCCTTGGTCAGGGGCACTGACAGGAGTATTAACCCTAACATACATGTCTTTGATGGTGGGAGGAAACCGGAGCACCCGGAGAAAACCCACACGAACACAGGGAGAACATGCAAACTCCACACAGAAAGGACCTGGGATGGACTGGGGTTCGAACCCGGGACCTTCTTGCTGTGAGGCAACAAAACCTTGTGGCACCCCCTTGTGGACTTGCAGGGCTTACATTTCATTTAAGTGGTCATTAAGACTATCTTAATGTCAGATACTATTCTGCTTTGGAGATTTGATAAGAGATTTGCATTCATTTCTGAGGGATCAAAAGAGCAGCCACTCATCTACAGTACAGCATAAGGACCATTGCCTATTATGATGCCAAGCAGGCACATTCCAGATCTGATCGTTTTCAGCGTGTAGCAACAAGGTAGCATTGTTGATGATGATGTTTCACAGCGGCGCAGCGCAGGGGTTTGAGATCGACAGATTCGACACGCACAGCGGCAGAGGCATTTGAGATAGACATTTGTCACAGAGGGAGTGGAAAGGAAATCCATATATGGTCGCAGCCGGGCAGCCAATGGCAGAGTTTGCAGGGAGCGGAAAGGGATTTACTTCCGCTGCCGACTGAAATGGACGGCACCAATGGCAGAGCTCATACCAGCAGCATGTTTCCATGCAGCCAGACTGCATACTTGTGGGCTGCATTACCAGTAGTTAAAATTATGTCAATTGGAGTATCATTGTCAGGTTTAGCAGTGTTTATTCTAGGGGGCTGTCAATAAGCGGAGCTAGGTTCATGGAATCACAAACCTGCTTAAAATTGTCAGGTTTGTCACTCAACCAATCCCAGTTTAAATCACCAATCAAAATCAATTCAGGTGTAAATTGGGCAGTAGTTCAGTCAAGCTCGTAATGGGTTTGTTGGCCTATGGAGGCCTAACAACTGATAACAGTAATTGGAGCATTTTCTAGCATTACCTGTAAAGGCAGCTCACATCTCAAATTGCTTTGGAATTCATATAGAATGGAGAACAAAAAACCCTGAAGTTTCTCAGAAATATATATTGTAACACCTCCAGCCCTACCCTTGCGGTCAGTTCTAAAAAGATTATAGCCAGCAATATGAATAACTTTGTCAGTTGTGGGTTTTAACCAGGTTTCAGAAACTACGACAACATCAAGCTTTGCAATCAAAAAACAAGTCTTAAAGATATCCAATTTAGGTACAAGACTTCTAGCATTAATATTAATAAAACCCAGACCATGCCTGTTGCCACAGTAAATTCATGAGGAGTTGAGAGTTGATGCAGTTTATCTGAGAAAGGCTCTGGGCCTGGGTTGCTGTTACAACAACAACTAGAAGCAGTAATTATTATTTTTCTCATTCACTTGAGGATGGATCCTCAACCCTAACCCTAACGTCCTTTGAGAGGAGTGAATCTAGATTTAAAAGTGCATGGGGGGCAGTACTTTTTATGCCATCAAATATTTGGGTTAGGGTTATAAACCTATACACCCTAGTCAACTGGTCATCTCTTACTATGCGCCCAACCCTGCACTGGTATATTTTCATCTATAAATCCATCACCGGTCTGCTACCCACTTACATTTCCTCCTACTTATCTCACAAGCACTCAAGTTACAGTTTACACACCCAGGACTACATCACCTTCACCATCCCACCTGTCCGTACTGAGAGGGGGAAAAAAGCCTTCTCTTACTCTGCCCCTTTCACCTGGAACATGCTTCAACAGACACTGAAGCTGTCCAGCCTCATCCCACTGCCTAGCTTTAAGTTACTGCTGCACAACCTTGAAATCACTGCCTCGCTGTGCTCCTGTTTTAACAACTGACCATCTCCTTTTTAACATCCCCTTTTTTTATCTAGTGTGTCTGTTAGCCATTAAGTTATTTTATTTATTGTCTGTACTGATACTGATTACTGTTGTCATACTGTCTGTCAACTTTTGTTACTGTAACTTTCTGTCTGGATGCTGCTTGAACAGGTCACACTTGAAAATGAGATGCAGATCTCAAGGTGATTCACCTGTATAAATAAAGGTTAAATAAAAAAATAAAGATAACCAGTAGATTCCAGTTGTCCAGAAGTTACATGATCTGAGTAGTCAAAATGATCACATGAAGGCAACCTGTGTGCAGTGTTGTAATGTAATCTGACCATAAAGCCAACAAAGAGGACGAGTGTAAAAGTGGCTTTAGACATCATAATTAGGACAAGGAGCTTGCTTTGAGTAGTTAACAGAGATCCACCATAACAGATTATTTGCAGTCACTGCTATTCTGGCATTGTACCTTGTATTTTCAGATCAATTCCAAATGTAGAAAATTAACTTGTTCTCTGAAGGACAAAATGTTTTGGATGGTGCTCTGAGACTCTGAAATCATGAAACACAGCCAGCACATAAAGGACTGTGTAAATTGTCAAAGCAAAGAAAATAAGAAAGAGAAAAAAAAACGTACTGCAAATGTTGGGCCATGATTATTATGGTACATTTATAAGTTAGTTCAGAATTAATGAGACCCCCCCATGGTACATTTTTTTTGTGTTATTTTCATATTTCTTTGGTTATTCAAGCAGTATTGTGTGACAGAACAGAGCGCCTGTAATCTCAGTGCTTTTTGGGGGAATATTACCAGGTTTAACCAGTAGGCGGCAGTAGCTACGCAGGGAGGTATTTCACATGTGCTCGCGCTGTAATTGACTTTTATACTGTAGAAGAAGAAAGCTGCGTGAGGTGAAAGCACAGTAGCACTGTTCATGAACGTCTTTTCAGGTGAGTAATGGTCACCGGCCAGGTTGTCAAATGCTGTTTGTAACTTTATGTGAATTTGTCAGTATGTTGAAGGTTGCTGTGTAACGTTAGGGTCAGTTGTTTGATAGCTTGGCATGAGGATTAGCCAGAGATGGGAAGTAACGAAGTACAAATACTTCGTTACTGTACTTAAGTAGATTTTTCGAGTATCTGTACTTTACTTGAGTATTTAATTTTCTGATGACTTTTTACTTTTACTCGTTACATTTTAACACAAGTATCTGTACTTTTACTTGTGTACATTTTCAAAACAGGTTTGTTACTTTTGTTTAAATGCACGAGAATGTAATTTAAAAACGAGTAGAAACGGGAGAACGGAGCAGAAGTAATAGACGAGTTTCCCAGCGCTGCTGATAAAAGCTCATTCCAGCTCCGCCAATAGTATGACTTGGCACTCCTCCGGGGCGTGGACAAAGAAGAGAAACGGATTTGTCTGAGGGGAGACACACGCAGACATTAGGAGCCGTGCAGACAGCCAGCACTTATTAGCGCTCCAATTTTTGCAATTCATTCTCTATAAGTACGCGCTTAGCGCGCATCTCTTTCAAGAAGCATTTCATCGCGTTTAAAAGCTGGTGGTGTTTTTTTAGCGCAGCGCTCTGGGCGCTGAAAGCTGAGGAAAGTTTAACAGGAAAAGCGCCCTGCTCCTCTTCACTCCTCCCACCTCGAGTCTTCTCCCAGGAGAGGAGGATTTTCATCTCGCTGCTTCCAGAGTTGCCAATAATCTGGCTTTTCCAAGCGTTCTTTTTTAAATAACCGCATGGCCCCTTATGGTGTTGTTCTAACACATACATTCAGTTTGTGCACTGTCAACATTCAGCTAATATGGAATATGGTGGTGTTCTAACACCAGAGACAGTTCTGTCTTAATAATAAACCTTGAATTTGTGAATGTGATCAACCTGTGGACATTCAGTTCCTTATCCATTAGGTATCAGTATCATATCAGTCTCGAGTATTGTGATACTGCACTTTGTAAGGGACACCTTGTATCCAGCAGTTAAACTTGTCTAACTATTTGCACATTCATATATCATGGAAATATTAATGAGGGAGGACTAGATATGATTTTAATGGGGGTTTTTTGTGTGGAAAAACCATAGCACACTATTTAAAGTAGAGTTTTAAGATGTGTAAAACATTTGTAGGGGATCTTTTATCCTCAAATTATATTCTATGATGTGAGGTTCAGTCATTCAGAAAGATACGGTAAAAATACTTTTACTTTTACTCGTTGGGTACATTTCAGAGCCTGTACTTTTTTACTTTTACTTGAGTAAAATAATTGAATCAGTACTTCTACTTTTACCAGAGTAGTTTTTTACACAAGTAACTGTACTTCTACTCAAGTACAGAATGTCAGTACTTTTCCCATCTCTGGGATTAGCCTAGCATGTTTAGCTACTGTTTGCTAGCAAACGGGTATTTTAGCATTACAGTCATGTTTGAGCTTTTGTTATTTTGAGCTGTAATGGTTTCGCTAATGTTAGGGATAATCAATTACTATAAAAGATGGTGCTTCGTTTGTTTATTAATGTTATTTCTTGTTTTTCTTTAAAGGTCCCAATTCGTGCAGCTGTAACCTCTTAAAAACGTGTGTCTCTGGTCCATAAAACATGATTCTGGATTAATCTGTCGAAAATATAGCAACCCCGTTTGTTGTGACGGAGTTCTCACTTCCTCATCTCCTCGCTGCCCAAGAATGGCCTGTTTCTATAATATATTCAGAACTAACAGTTCCCATTGGCCGCTGAGGGAGAGCCCGCCCCAGGCTCCCAGCGGCCAATCAGATTAGCGTCTGTGGACCAGCACGCTAGGTTGCGAGTTATCATTAACTTAACGGTACTACGCTAAAGAGGACATCTCAAAATGCCTAGACTTACCGAATGCACCTCTGCAGTTGCTGGATCACGTACAGGTGGCGTCGCTCCAGCTAGAAGTGTTAATTTTGTGGCTATAGACTAAATGGTGCAGGTAGCTTGTGTGAGAGAGACCCGCGCAGTATGCAGGAGGAAGCTAGTGACGTCCCAATTCCCCTCTGGGCAAACGAAGTGTTTGGGGGTGTGGCTTGGAGGAGACTGCAGGGGGACGCTGGATAGGGACAAATCCAACTGTGGCAGTTCTGAGCGTGTGACCACTCATTACAGGGAGGGCTGACAGCAGTATATATGCATTTACAAGTAAAAACAGCTTTTGCACGGAATGGGACCTTTAATTAGAATAGCCTACAGTGAATGTATTAAAGTCCCAGATTGACATGGTGGTATTCGAGACAATTTCCACATCTGGCGAGCGCAAGCGCCGCTCACAAGCATTGTTGTTTTCGCAGGCACTTTGGTCAGAAAGTGTACTACTGAGTCTGTGGATGTGCACTCCGATCAGACAGACTTTCTTCCTTTCTTTGGACAGTTGAACATGTTCTAATTCGTCATCGTATATGACCAACCAGTAAGTCATTATTATATCTTTGGTTCTAGATTGATCTACCAGCAATCATTGTATTAACGTTTGTTTAGGTGCGCACTCATAGCGCGGATTGTTTGTTGCGCTAATTAACGCCACTACTGAGATGGAGTTTAGCTCGTGTTTAGCTCGTGTAGAGTGATTATATTGATTCTCCCGTCATGTAATCCTGTCACCATTATGTACATCGCACTCATAGCGTTGTTAATTGTAACACTGTAACTTGGCCAAGATGGGCGGGTCCTTTTTGTTGTTCGTTCGGTCACTTCGGTGCGCATCCCAATACCACACACAATCCTATTTCTGTCCTAATTCGGTAAAGAGCCTATACTGCTGTACTGTACTGAAGAAAATTGACAACTAAACGGTTGAACTCCCATCTGTCTCCTGCCTGGTGTTTTTACGGACACCCCCGGGCAGTACTATCCGTCCTATTCCTGAACCAGCCATATTCAGAACCCCCTATTCTTCAGTGAAAGTCATTTTCTGATCAATACAAATGTATTAGCTGTAAGACTTTGATATAGAAGAAGAGAGCTGCGTGAGGTGAAAGCACAGTAGCACTGTTCATGAACGTTAAAACAATATTCATGTCTTTTCAGACAAATCTTTATTAAAATATGTGCACCTGGATCTGGCCTCAGGCTCCAGCATTCAAGTGTGCAACACAAACGTTCTTATTCACAAGCCCGTTCCATGCTCCTGTCTCTGCAGTCAGACAGTGTTCCATATAGAAAGTGACAAACACCAGTAGAGATGGTATTTGAATCGAAGACATTTTAATTTGTCAAGCTCATATTGAACTGTCGAATTAAACAAAAAAGTTGTTTGAATGAGTTGAATATGAATTTAATTTGTAAGGCTCTAATTTGAAATTGAAAATTGAGCCATACTATTATGAGGAGATACATTTTTCTGCTAACTTTCCCCCCAATTCAAATACTGTAGGTTGTCCCAGTTAAAATGTGGTTTTCTTAATTCAGCTTCAGCTTCCTGAGACAAACATCCAGGGACAAGGGGATTAATTTAGCTAGAAATTGGCTAGAATGAAGCTACCAACAGCAACACAGGGCTAACACTCTTCAGTTAGCCATGTGGGTGGTTCATGTCCTCAGCTAGTCTGACTATCCTCACCTGGTCAAAGAGCTGCAAACCTTGTTATTTATTTTAAAATATTGATCATATCAAGCTAACACTAACTGTTGTCCAGAAGCAACTGGCTAACTAGTGGCTAAATAGCAGCTGAATGTTTATATAACATGCAGATATGACTTTGCTACACAACTCCATTGGCCGTGGAACCAAAACAACAATAACAATACAATTACAAGATAGAAAGAACCCCCACCCCACCCACACACACATACAAAGCAAATTAATCATGTCATACCATTACATGCTTTTCATCACTGCACATAGCAGGTTACTCACTTGGGCTATACATTATACGTTCTATACAGTATTTATGTATTCTATTTTATGCATGATTCTCACTATGTCAATTTCTTCAGATTGAATCATTCACTGCACTTGGAGCCACATCACTGGCTCTCTTCATTGTGTGGAGAAATGTCTAAACCTCTTGACATGCATGTAGAAATTAATTATGAATCTTTATAATTGCCACTGATATGTGCTGTTTCTTACCCTGTGGCTACTGACTGGAAGACAAATTCCCCATTGGGGATAGTCATTCTACAGTCACCAATCTCCAATGCGTATTGAAATATTTGATGCTCCCTAAATATTTCAGTAAGGTTCTTGATTAACTCATTGAGTGCCAATGACGACTATCGTCATCAATTCAAATAGTAACGTTGAATGCCAATGACGACTAAAGTCGTCAATTGCGTTTTTTGACGGTGGGACGTGGATCAAAGCCAGATGCATCTCCTGTGAAAGTATGGTGGATGTTGAATGTGTAAAAGCTATTTTACGGACCCATTAGGTGGCGACTGTGCTCTCCAGATTAGAGAAAGGTGAGGAAAAAAACAGAGAAGCAGCCGTGGGGACACGGAAACCGCATCGGTATGCATCGATATGCATGAAGCATAACGTTAGCTGTGCCTGCAGCAGCCAATCTGCTGCCACAATTGAGCCCCTCCGTCCCCGCTGAGATAGCCCGTCCACATGATTAGTTGTGGAGTTGTTACTATTCTCAGTTGGAAGCGCTGGGAGCCGGTGACAAATACACGCGGAACGCTGTGAAAAAGCTGGGTTTTCAGTGCAGAGCAAACGCAGCACAGAGCCACCAGAGCCACCAGAGACACACCCACGGAGGAGGTGTTTGCAGTCGAGGGGGGTGGGGCACGCAGGGCAGCATACAACGCCGACCCAGACAGACCCAGACAGCAGGCTCGATGGACAGATTGGTTGGCAAACACAAGCTAGAATATCTGGGCCCGTATTTATCAAGCGTCTCAGAGTGCCATTTTAGTCCTAAGTGCTGAGAATTTGTGAAATTTAGTCCTACTCTCACACTTAACACATTCACTGCCAGCCGTTTTTCAATACTGTACAGTAGTTAGCTTCTGCCAGAGGGTTTTTTTGAGGATTCTGGCTCATCTTTCAAGAGCCGAGGATTCGTTTCTGTTAGGATTTTGTGAACACACAATATCTCAAAAGAACTAATAGAATGTGTGCTTTCTCTGTCTAAAAGAGTTAGTTTGTAGAGTTAGTAGTTATGTAAGCATTAGCAGTTGAATACAGCATGGTTTCAGCGTCTGGAAATTTATTCTGAGATAAACGGCTTTTTGTGAAATTCGATAGAACAGTCACTTTAACCATTCATTTTTGGCATCAGTAAGACGTCAGACATCTAAACAATAGTTTTGAACAGTAATTTCCTCCATAACAGCAGGAAACACCCCTCTCCTTCAAACTCCTCCCTCCGTGTGTGTTCTTCTTGGCTGCGTGTCACAAGCTCGTTGCTGCTGCTGCTGTAACCTCGCGTCACCAGGCTCACTGCTTTGCTGCTGCTGTGCCTGTCTGCTGGCGGCACAGCAGCTTCATCACAGCTCTCAGAACCCCGTGGCGGGGTTCTGAGAGCTTTGATGAAGCTTTTGCGATTCTGGTCTTATTTATGCTGCGTGTTTCAAAGTGTGTTCCACCCGTAATCTATTATGCAAATTTGCAAAACCCCACCGCCAGCTCCCAAGCGCGAAAGCGTTTTCGCCAATCCATTTTCATGAGAATAGCTTCCTCACACTGCTTTTTGCTTGCCTTCCTCTAGAATGGAGAGCACTGTCGCCACTTAGTGGGTCGGTGGAATGGGTTGTACACGTTCGGTAGCTCCAATATTTTTATAGGAGACGAGGGGGGCATTGATCCACGTAGCACCGTCAAAAAATTTTTTTTTTTTTTTTTGACGTCTCAACTCGTCATTGGCAGTCAACCGTTGGATTGTTTTTGACGAGTCAACTCGCCATTGGCAGTGAACGTGTTAAGAATAAAAGCTTTTTATCAACCTTCTTAAGACTAGGAAACACTCCTACTCCCCCAGCTATTTAGGAGTCCTCAGGAGGTGTCCTAAATGGTTAGGAGTTGCCAGCAGGGCAATGTTGACATCATGGCATTCAGGAGACAGAGACGTGCGCGAATCTTCTCCACTAAGCACAGCGTGTCATCCTCCCTCCAATTCGGCTTTCTTTTGGATTCCATGTTACATACAGCCTATAGAACCTGGCTATATAGGGTAGTCAATTGACAGCACACCAGTTTCGAGTCAGTTGTGGGATTAGGTAAATTGGGTGGATTAGGAAACATTTAGCCTATTCTTGAGTCATTTTCAATGTAGGCTATCTTGTATTATTTTGTTGATAATTTCTTCTGAAATTATTGGTGAATATATGCTACACTCCCATTGTGCATTTCACTGTTGAATCATCTCTATTTAGGATATTCGTGCATAAGGGATTCCATTCAGCGATTGGCCATTCCTGCGTACTTGGAATTGCGTCATCAACATTTCCCTTTACGGCACACACACCTCTCGTAAATCAGCTCTGAGATTGACACTTAGGATTCAGTCCTACACCTCGCTGAAAGGGAGTGAGATGCATAATAACTGACTTTTAAGTGCAGCTTTTGGCTGGGAATTTTTTTGCTCATAAGTCTACTCTTAGCAGTGTTCTTAGGAGTAATTCTAGGAAGCTTGATAAATACGGGCCCTGATGCCCACCAGCAGTAAATCAAGACCAGCAAGAAAGTGTAGGGTCTGCGCAGCAGGGGCCAGCGCTGCTGGTTGCAGCTAAAAAATATTATTTTGCCAAACAAAATTCCTTTGTTTTCGCTCTTTTATTGAAGGAAATTATTTTTGAGGTGTCACTACATCAGAAAATATTAGCTTCAGAGTCAGTGATGTGCTTGAAATGTTTCATTTCACAAAAGGCTGATTATCTCAGCTTCTAGTCTGAAACGTCTGTTTTTGCTGAAATCAACCTATCTTCTCCGGCTGATAACTAAAGAACGGAAAATGATATCAATAAACTTTTTTTTGCTGATGATACAATAGACTCTCATCGTTCTTTGGGCAGGTTCGGTGTTTACATAGTAATATCACACAATATTCTGTGGGCCTCGAGAAATCACTGAAAACGCTCTGAAACTCTGGCACTGGGAGCATCCGTTTTCCAAAAGTGGCTGGCACTCAATGAGTTAATTGATCATTTGCCTGTAATCACTGTTACAGTCACATTTGAATGTGTCTACTTTTTAAAAATCTTAAATCGGCACATTGTCTAAACCAGGGCTATTCAACTGGTGGCCCGCGGGCCGAATCCGGCCCACCAATCAAGTCAGTCCGGCCCGCGGATGAATTCTAAAATAAAAAATAAAATAAAAATGTAAAAAAAACTTTTACAATTAAACCTCATTTACTTATTACACCCGACTGGTTGTTTTCCAGATGTGATCTAGCTAAAGTGAGCTAAACAAGTCAGATCCACTATAAATGTTTTTCAGGAGATGCTGTGATGTAGCCACAAGAAAGGTGCAATTTTAATGTTTTTCAGGAGATGGCGCTGTGATCTAGCTAATCAAGAAACATGCATTATAAATGTTTTTTTCAGGAGATGTGTGCTGCAGCTAGCTAGGTTTTATTTCGTTGAAGCTCGGCTCCCACCTATTGCCATCTCTGCGTGGTACACGCTATCGAATGCTCTTACCTTTTATTACTTTAAAAGTGTCCTTTCCAACCATTCATTAGACCGTTGACAGGATGCAGACTGGACCCTTGGAAAATCCGGGGCGATCCTGACGGTCTCATGGTCTCCGATCCAATAGCAGGAGTAGAGGCGGGCACAAGCCCTCACGCCTGGAATTGGACCGGGAAAACCTCACTCTTACCTGCATTCGGCCACGGACAGACGTGTGAATTATTGCTCCAGATTAGCGTTAGCTTGCCCGACCACTTTCACTTCAACTGCTCCCCGTACATCGGCGTAGCGGACGGGAACCTCGGTCCTTGATTTTCCGGTCTGGAAGGTTACCTTCGCCTGGGCGGTGAAAGTTGGAAGCGACAAAGCTAAGTGCTTTTTTTCACGTGTCGGCGGCTTGAACAACCCGGTCCGAGTGTCGTTGTATGCTTGCTAATTGAATTGCTCTGTCTAAGCTAACCTCACGTAGAGATAACTCTCCGCTACTAGCGTCACGTGTTTCGTAGCTTAGTCTTGTTCTTGTGTTGGTTACAGGTATTAGTCGGCACCATTGCCGACTAGCTTGCTAGAGTTAAGACCCGCTAAAATTGCCTGCCGCCTACGCGCGCTCGGTCTGCCACGTTCAGTGGATTGTGTTAACTCGCTTGCTTCAGTGTTACCCACAAGGCGAAAAAGAAGAGGATAAAATTAACGTTAACGTTAGTCACCTGTCACTACTCGCTAGGTGGAACCGCGTGTTCTCCAGGATGGCTAGTGTTAACAAGGCGAAGCGCTGTGCGGACCCCAAGTGTGGCGCGTGGCTATCATCCAAGGACTCGCACACGCTGTGTGTTGAATGCCTGGGACAGGCCCACGCAGATAGCTGCCTCGGAGATCCGGAGTTTTGCCTCGCCTGTACTGAGATGCCTCGTAGCACTAAAAAATACAGGGCAGACTTCTTCAGAGGCCACGCTGGCGGTGTTGCTGCTGCAGCTGAGCCCAGCCAGAGTCAGACTACCTCTGGGCCTGCTACCTCCGGCACCCCGCTGCCTCTCGGACAGCAGCACGTTGACAGCTCTCGGGAGGGCTCCCAGCACAGCTCCCAGGAGAGCTCCCCACGTGCTTCTCGTTTGGGTTCACAGCACGGCCACAAGGAGGGTTCCCAGCAGTGCTCCCAGGGGAGCTCCCCACGTGCTTCTCGTTGGGGTTCACAGCATGGCCACAAGGAGGGTTCCCAGCAGCGCTGCCCGCTGAAGCGCCCACGGCACGATGCGCAGGGGTCCCGGTCGGGTTCGCAGCACAGCTACCAAAGAAAAAAGGTAGGTTCCCAACAGTGCTCCCCGCCAAAGCGCCCGCGGCATGACGCGCGGATTTCCCAACGCGGTTCTCGGTCGGGTTCACAGCACAGCTACCAGGTAGGTTCCCAGCGTGACTTCCCGTCGGGATCACGGCAGTGCGAGCAGTATACCCGGCACAGTTTCCCAGCGGGTTCACAGCACAAGACGGGTTCCCAGCGCGGTCCCCACCTGGGTTCCCCACATGGTTCCCGCAGTTCCCTGCCCCCCTCCCCCAGGTCGGGTGAAGGTGCGGCTGACTCCCGTGTCTCGGAATGGGCTCGCCTTTCCGCCAAGATGGCCGGAGGCGAAAACTCGGCGTCGCGCACGCACGATCTCCGTTCACCAGTGCTCCGTGCTACTGGGCCTTATGGCCGCGGCGACCGCGGCAATTCCTCTGGGGCTGCTGCACATGCGCCCCTTCCAGAGGTGGTTCCTCGGTCATCGCTTGGACCCAGCGATACATCGGTCCCGCGTCCTTACACTGTCGGACCGCGCTCGCCAAGCCTTGGAAGTGTGGACGGACCGCTGTTGGCTCTCAGAGGGCGCCAGACTGGGTCCGGTCCCACTCAGGCGAGTGATTCGGACCGACGCCTCCCTTTGGGGCTGGGGCGCGGTCTTCGAAGGCCAGGCTGCAAACGGGTGATGGCAAGCCCAACAGCTTCGCCACATAAACGTACTAGAGCTGGAGGCAGTTCGCCTCGGTCTTTGGCACTTCCAACATCAGATCATGGGCCACCATGTACTGATACGGTCGGACAACACCGCAACAGTGGCGTACATCAACCGCCAGGGCGGTGTCCGGTCGCTGGCTCTGAACCAGCTGGCTACGGTCATCCACGAGTGGGCCCGTCTCCACCTGCTGTCCCTGTCGGCGGCACACATTCGGGGCCACCTCAACCTGGGCGCGGACCTGCTATCGCGGGGCAACCCGCGCAACTCAGAATGGGTTCTCCACCCACAGGTGGTGGAGCAGATCTGGGCCAAGTTCGGGCGAGCCAGCATCGATCTCTTCGCCTCGCGGCTCGCACACCATTGCCCCCAGTGGTTTTCCATCCTCGCGGACGATCCACCGTTGGGCCACGACGCGCTGGCGCACGTCTGGCCGAGGGCGGCCCTCTATGCGTTCCCCCCAATCGCACTGATTCCCCAGGTGCTGGCCAGGGTGAGACAGCAAGGGCTACAGCTCATTCTGGTAGCCCCGCACTGGCCGTCGCAGGTCTGGTTTGCGGATCTGATCACTCTGACGAGAGGTCCTCCGTGGCTGCTGCCGCGTCGGAAGGACCTGCTGTCGCAGGCGGGCGGAGAGATACTCCACCCATCCCCACACAAGTGGAAGCTGGCCGCTTGGTCCCTGAACGGGAACGGTTGCTAGCCCAGGGCCTGCCTGCGAACGTGGTGCAAACCATACAGAGTGCTAGAGCCACCTCAACTCGCACTCAGTACACCTACAAGTGGCGGTCCTTCTCGCGCTGGTGCGCAGAAAGGAACCTGGACCCGGTGACCTGCGACGTTCGGCCCATTCTCTGCTTCCTCCAGGGTCTGTACGAAGCGGGCCAGTCGCCGCAGTCCCTTAAGGTATATGTGGCCGCCATCTCGGCCTGCCACATGGACATCGAGGGCAAGACAGTGGGAGGCCTGTCTTTGGTCTCTCGTTTCATGACGGGTGTGCACAAGCTTCGCCCCCAGACGAGGAACATCTTTCCCAAGTGGGACTTGGTCACGGTCTTGGATGGCCTCTCGAGGCCTCCGTTTGAACCACTCGACGCTGCCGACCTGAAACACCTCTCGCTGAAGACGGCATTGCTTCTCGCTTTGTCTTCAGGCAAGAGAGTTGATTGCCCTATCAGTGCAACAATCGTGCATGGTGTTCTCTAACGATGGGCGCAGGGCCACGCTCCGCCCGAACCCTGCTTATCAGCCTAAGTGTATTGGGGCTGGCTTCAGGTCCATGACCATAGACCTGGTCGCGTTTGAGCCTTCCGCCTCTTCTTCGGCGGAAGAGAGGAGACTTCGGTCGCTCTGCCCCGTGCAGGCGCTCCGTGCCTATGTGGCCAAGACACGTACTTTGCGTACGTCTAACCAGCTTCTGGTGTGCCATGGGGCTAAGGCTCTGGGCAAGCCGTTGTCCAAACAGCGTCTATCGCACTGGATAGTGGAGGCCATTAACTTGGCCTATTCTGCCGCTGGGAAGGTTCCACCGGAAGGAATTAAGGCCCACTCTACTCGGGGCGTGGCTTCTTCCTGGGCGATGTTGCGCGGTGTGACGGTAGAAGATATGTGGTTGACTCACCATACCTTTGTGAGGTTTTATAGTCTGGATGTGGGAGGCGCGACGTTCGCTCATGCGGTTCTGTCTGCCTCCGCGGACTAGTTGCCTCGCTGACTGCTCCCCAATCCTTATCGGGTTCCCATGCGCTATGCCGTGACGGCCCATTTTTCGATCGAGAGTCGCAAGGTCGGGCACTTAGGTGCTCCTTTGCAGCAAGGTCGGTTGTAAGGTGGCAATAGGTGGGAGCCGAGCTTCAATGAAATAAAACTAAGGGGTTGTCCTACAACCCAGGTTTTATGAGTGAAGCGAGGCTCCCACCTCAGGTGCCTTGCTGCCAGTCTGTCTGGTTGTGGCCGAATGCCGGGTGAGTGGGGTTTTCCCGGTCCAATTCCAGGCGTGAAAGCTTGTGCCCGCCTCTACTCCTGCTATTGGATCGGAGACCATGAGACCGTCAGGATCGCCCCGGATTTTCCAAGGGTCCAGTCTGCATCCTGTCAACGGTTTAATGAATGGTTGGAAAGGACACTTTTAAAGTAATAAAAGGTAAGAGCATTCGATAGCGTGTACCACGCAGAGATGGCAATAGGTGGGAGCCTCGCTTCACTCATAAAACCTGGGTTGTAGGACAACCCCTTAGTTCTAAACAAGAAATAATGTTTACAGTTGTTTTCCTTTCCTGATGCACTATAAATGTTTACAAGGCTGTGGTGTAGCTAAGAGAGCTATTTCAAATAGCTGACATGTGTTGTAGAATACTTAGATTTGTTTCAAATGTTTACTTTTGGGGCTTTAACAGCTTTTGTTGCACAGAAACTAAGCACTTTTAAATTAAAATTAAGCAACTTTTGCAATGTAGTGAAATACAAGTTTTGAAAATTGTGGTGGTGCGTTGTGTCAAGTGTACATATAATGGGATTAATAGCTCGGGGAACGGTCCGGCCCCTTAGGTTTCTGACAATGTGGCCCTCTGAACAATTGAGTTGAATAGCCCTGGTCTAAACCAACGATGACCAAGCCTGAATCAACGGCGTCGCAGTGAGGCAAGCTTATCAGCTGACACTAATAATGTAGAGACCATTAGGGGTCCATGCACGTAGTGTGAACCCCTTTTTTCTGGAATATTTTCTTTTTCTCAGCCTAAAAGTATCTGGAGCTCAGAAACCGTAAGCCCTACAGCAGGTGGCCAACCACTACTCAGGCAATGCAGCCCATATATATTGGCCAGATGGTGGCACTATAACAAGAAACTTTACATTTTGGCCAATAGCTTATAAACTGTGTCGTAGACTGCACATTCATATGGCCATATATTCTTTGGAAGGAGCCGAGTCCAACCCATACATCACTTTCAATGTCCACCACATAGTATTGTACGCCATTTTGAATGAATAAAAAACACTTTTTTTGCAACTCGGGTGTTGAGAATCTTGGGACTGTCCTCTTTCAAAGTTGCATAAAGGTTATTGGTAGGTCAAATGTATGGTCAAATGGTTTGGCTTTTATCAACCAATAAACTAACACTAAATCTTGAACTCTCCCGCTAGTGGGCGCTACAAATGCAAAAAGTTCACATCTCATACTTGACTGCATAGATTTTTACATTTTCTTTACACATGCTTGGATGGTGGCCAAGTCAATCCATTAAATTTGGTCACAATTTATTAAAGTGTGCGGGGCTTGTAGCGTATTAACCAAATTTCCTTAGACGTTGAAATTTAAACCTCAGAAATTCTATAAATATTCAGCCGTATGTCCTAGAGAGCTGAAATTCATGGATTCAGGACATGTCTGCTGAAGTGAGATAAATCTTTCGTATACTAAGCCCCCTCTGTTTATCGCAAAAACTGACTGTGATCCCACAGACCATACATGTACGTTAAAACATGATTTATGAAATCGTCAGACCTTAATTAGTAACCAGCGAAACAATTATAATATCTTCAAAACTGAGCGTACAGTAGATGGAAATGTGCAGCTGCAAATAGTTTGATAAATTGACAATGTCATACTGTATGTTCAAGGTAATTTGATCAATCTTCATCAAACTAAATACAAATAGCAAGTCTGTCAAGATGATGTCAGTAAAGCCATGTGTAAACTGATTAATGTGAGGCACAAATACAGTTATCTTCTTTCTGAGGCTTTCAATATGGCTGGACTATCATCTAAATCAGGGGTGGGCAACTATTTTTCATGGGGGGCCACATGAGAAACCCAGATTGTTGCCGGTGGCCGAACAAATATTGTCATGCCGTAACCATGGATGGGCAACTTTGATGATAGAGAGGGCCACAAAAAATGTCCTCACCAGGTTTTGCTGAGGGCCGAACGGCGCCAGCGTGAAAAAATTTGGGGCATTTGAAGCCAGGTTTGGAGGAATAACTCATTTTAAATTAACAGTTGTGATGTCATTATTCAGTCTTAACCACCAATATTTGATCCTTTTCTCACTCACTCCTATGTCACCACCTGCTCTCAGGGCTTGAAATTAACTTTTTTGACCACCTGCCAATATGGCTGCTAGATTTTAAAGTTACCAGCCAATTAGAATTTCCACTAGCCGAAATGTTTTTCTTGAAATAAACCAGAATATGAGTGGGTTAATTTAAACATAAGTATCAGTAAGTGGCCCGGGATTCTCAAAGCCTGTGTTGAGGGTCACACAAACAAAAATGCACTCTTGAAGCTAAATAAATCCAAAACCAATGAGTTAATTATTTAAATTTCTACTTCAATGTAGCCTTTTAGTCATAAAGATTATTGAAAGATATTCCATATTCCAGACTGAAATGCTATAACAGAAGTGGAGTATTGGCCAGAATGACAAGGTTGCGAGTTCAAGTCCCTGATGAACTGTGACCATTCTGAAGTTTCATGAAAAAGAAGTCAACACTAAATCACGGACTGTAGAAAACGCAAAGAAGAAGTTTGACATCATCTGCCTGTGGCAAAGTAGCTGATTGGCATCAGTGTGTGTGGGTGCGGCACACTGTCCCATGTGATGACCTCCGCCGGTGCCATTTGTCTGTTAGCAGCATTACGGAAAAATTACTGGGCCGATTTTCATGAAAATGAGTGGGAGGGTGTAGCAGGGGCCCATTGGAGCGGATCTGATCTGCGTTGAGTCAAGAGAGGGGGCGGAGCTAGGACAAAGGGGCCGTAGCTAGGAATAGGAAGGACGTAGAGAGTTGGGATTTGAGGGGTGCGAAGGGGAAGTGACTAGATGTACCTGGGTGGTGGGAGGGGACGTGGTCAGGAAAGGGGCGGGACTAGGGAAAAATGGACGTAGCTAAGGACAGGAAAGTTGTCGAGAGTCGGCGTTCGAGGGGTAGGTTGGGGTGGCTGGGTGGACGTGCGTGGGTCTGGGTTAGGGTTCTGATCCGACTCGCAAAATGTGCATATCATAACAGACTGGAGTATCGGCCTTGGTAGAGGTCTGCACTCTCAGAGTGCACTTCTAGTTTAGTATTGTTTGGGGAGAGTTCTCCAATGTTTAAGTGATTAGCACTGTCAGTGTCTGTCAATCATAGGCAATATCACAATACTTCTCCCTTAAGTTATTTTCTCCTCTGTAGACCTCTAACAGGCATTTAGCTCATTAGGTAAAGCGTCTCCCTCTCATGTGGATAGTTAGTTGCAAGACTTCAAATCCAAAACTTCTTTCTGAAGTCTTTAGTTCGTCTGTAGTTAGTACAAAGGGTTTGTGTTCTGATAGAACGTCTGGTCGTTGTGAATAATGTCATAATGTGGTTGTATGAAGTGATTCACTTTACAACACAAAAGCTGCTGCTAAGCTCTAACTAGTGTGTGTCCCATCTTCCCAACCTGTCCGTGTTGTGTCTTTCTACCTTCTGTTTTCTCTGTCTTTTCAAATTCTGCTCGGACCTGCTATCGCCACTTGCGGATATATTTTTGTTATTTATTTTCCATTTGGCATTCTCCTTATTAAGAGAGCCCAAAGTGTTGCAGGACATTATAGATTTTTTTTCTTTTCTTTTAACCTTTATTTATACAGGGGGAGTCTCACTGAGAGCAATGCTCTCTTTTTCAGGAGTGCCCTGTTCACATTCACACACACATTCACACCTGGAAGCTGCCCAGTACAACCACAGTCTGATCAGCTCCACTGGAGCGGTTGGGGTTAAGGGCCTTGCTCAAGGGCACCTCAGTGGTGGTAATGAGGGAGGGGCAAGCGCTGCCTTTTCACTTTCCCCACCCAGATTTATCCTGCCGGTCCCGGGGATTGAACCGACGACCTTCCGGTCACAAGCTCGCTTCTCTAACCATTGGGGCACCACTGCTTATAACTAATCTTATAACAATGCAGATTCAACAGATGGCATGAAAATGGCTGCACGTATCATGCTGAAGCACGGCCAACTGGCCATCATGGCAGAAAATAGACCATAGTTTGTTAACAGGAAGCAACGTTTAGTTAGTTTGATGGGGGTGTTTTCAGGGTTACAAGTTGAACCGAGTGGGCGGATTTGGACATGGGAGAAGTCTCACTGACCCTGCTTGCACTGATTGATGGAATCATACAACTTGAAAATTGAAAATGAAATTGGCAATTTGTCAAAGCCCACTAGCATGTGTATGTTATAACTGTTGTATGATGATGCATTTGTTTTCATCAGTCTCCTCCCTTTTTTAGGCCCACTCTTTTAGCGCATTAGATTTGGCTCTGCCTCCTTTCCTGCCCTTGCACTGTTTCCTGTACAGATATTGGTCTACTTGTAATTACATTTAGCGTAATCACCTGTGGGGATTTTTATTCCCGTTGGATTGTACATTATGTTGTCCTTTTCTATTGTTCATTATCTGATCAAGGTTGCCTCGACCGAACCCTTACGGGTTTTCATTGATAAATACTGAGCTATTTTTGGATATTGAGTGTCATGCCTTCTTATTCTTGGATGCATTTTTGCATTTAGATAGCATCTCTTCTGGATCACTTCACTTATACTCAATTTGATTAATTAAAGGAGAATTTCGTTTTTTTTTTACCTGCAGCCCTCTCCTCACATTAATTATGATCTGACGACTCACCCAGTGTTCTCCGCAGCGTTTTTGTCCGTCCTAGGCATTGTTTTGAGATCAATACTGTCCAAGCCAGTCCTAGAATGGAGCTCCGTGGGGGCCAAGTGGCAGCGTGCTTTTCCTCCATCTACATGGGCAGTTTTATTCCCGTTTTCGACGCATATCGTCATAAACTGTTCCCTAAGGAACGATCCGACTGCAATTTTTCCCCGGGCTCTTTTCACCAGTGGTTACACGCACCCCATTTTTGCCTGTCGGGTCAGTGAGACACAACTCTCGTCAGGAAAGTCTCAGTGACACGACAGGCGGAAATGGGATGCTTGGGATTCCTGGGATGCCTGTAACAACTACCGCTCGGCGCTCTTTACCGCTGTAAAGAGCCCGGGGGACAATAGCAGTCTGCTGGTTCTTTAGGGATCCGAAAACGGGAATAAAACTGTCTATTTAGATGGAGGAAAACACGCTGCCACTTGGCCCCCACGGAGCTCCATTCTAGGACTGGTTGGACAGTATTGATCTCAAAACAACGCCTAGGACAGACAAAAACGCTGCGGAGAACACTGGGTGAGTCGTCAGATCATAATTATTGCCAGGAGATGGGTCCAGGTTAAAAAAAAAACGAAATTCTCCTTTAAGTCCTAAAACTTAAATTCACTAATAACCACATTAAATTCCATATTGTGCCTTATATATAGATATATAGATATATAGATATTTAATCAATTTATTCAGTGAATCCATGTTTTGAATTCAGCAGATGTATAGCTCCTTCTAACCCTGGGGCTATTCTCCCCTCTCCAAGGTGTCCAGTTCACTTTCCACTCCTTCCACCTGGAGGACCACCACGACTACCTTCTGATCACGGAGAACGGCAGCTTCGCCCAGCCACTGGCCCGGCTCACCGGCTCCGAGCGGCCCGCGCCCGTCAACGCCGGCCTCTACGGGAACTTCAAGGCGCAGCTGCGCTTCATCTCCGACTTCTCCATATCGCTGCAAGGATTCAACATCTCCTTCTCGGGTAGGGAGAGACGGCAGAGGCTCACGTGAGACGCAGGGAGGGAGGGAGGGAGGATCTGTAGGGGAGGGATGGGAGGTAGGTGCTGGGGGCGGCAAGGGGAGGAGTAAGGATCACCGAAGGCACAGAAAGAAAAGGTGAAAGACATCAGGAGAGCCCGGCACGTTCGATGGTGAGATCAGAAGTGCTAAGCCTCTAAAGCATGAGTAAAGGAACATGCTAGGAGTGATTTGTCGGTCAGAACAGGAGCAGGCTTAAGGCAGAACGTGCCTCGGGCTGCGCCGATCAGAGGAGGATCATTAAGAGACAGCCAGGTCACTGAGGTAGAGAGGTTGTCTGCTGTCTGCCTGATCAAAAGCGTGCCATGTGGGTGAAGATCCCACGGACGTGGAGAGGGAGGGAGATAGAGGTGTGTGGGGAGGGGAGAGGGTGGTGGTGGTGGAGCTACAAGAAGAATGAGCCCGCCCATACAGGCAGCGAGGAGCAGAGGAACAGAGAGAGGGAGGCAGAGGGAGAGGAGGTACAGGGAGATGAGACAGATGGTGATGGTGAGTGAGCAGGTGGGAAATGGAGAGAGGGCGGAGAGAGAGAAACATGTCAGGTAGCAAGAGTGAGAGAAGAGGGGTCTGCTGCACGAGCAGGCTGGCTAAATGTTTGTCTGCTGTTCGCTGAAGTGAAGCATAACTTGTGTAGCCATGAATATTCATGAAATTATCCGATAGTTTGTGTGTGTGTGCGTGTGTGTGTGTGAGACTGTGTAGGTGGGTGTGGGTGCTTGCGTGCTCTGTAATTAGCATCTATAGATTGCCTGATTATAATTCAGATCTTAACCTTTTTATTGAACTTTTGATGAAAAATTGTCAATTTTGTCAAGCGACTCCCTGCGATAAGGGTGCTGCTGTAAGTGTGGTAAACATCAATATGAAGTTGTGCATGATGCCAGATAGAGACATGGCATGAATAATGTCAGTAATAAGACCTTTACGTGTGTGTGTGTGTGTGTGTGTGTGTGTGTGTGTGTGTGTGTGTGTGTGTGTGTGTGTGTGTGTGTGTGTGTGGGGGGGGGGGGGGGGGGCTCTCATGTTGAAAGAGAAATACATAATATATTACATAATGCATTATTACATATTATTTACTAGTGTATGTTATTTAATAGTATGAATAAATCAGGGACTGAGGTTGATATGCTGATCACTTCCTTTTGCTTTAACAGTACCAATAATGTACAGTAAGCAGTGACATGAGGGTCGGCAGCAGGACAGACTCTGGAAAACTGTCCCACATTTTTTCGAAAATTAAATCAATCAATCAAAATTAAATAAAACATGGTCATATCGCCATATTCGGCAAATATTGTGATATTCAATATTATCGAAAATGTTCTATATCCCAAATGTCAAAGCTACCAACAGCCTTTGTGTAACAAAATGGTGGGGCAGGATGGCCTAGTTTGTAGAGAGCCTGTCTGTCCTTCATCCATCATTTTGAGTTCAAGTAACCACCCTGCTGAAGTGTCCTTGAGCAAGACGATTAATCCGTACCGACCGGCTCCGCTATTCTGTGCTGTAGCTGACCCTGACCTCTGACCTCCCATGGAAGGAGCTAGGCAAGTTAAAGTCCCTGGAAACCAAAATCCACAAAAACCTTCTAACTATTACATTTAGGGTCTTATGTGAGTAATTGTGTGCCTCAGAAAGTAGGGGACATTAGTTTCAACCCAAAGCCCCAAAATCGCCACTTTTCTACAAGGTCTGGATTTCCACTTCCTCATTGAAGAGAGCGGTGCGCGCGGTGCTAAACTGAATGATCTCATCATATCACGTCATAAGATTTAATCAAATCACACACACACACGCATGCGCGCACACACACACACACACACACACACAGTAGCGCTGTTCACTCGCAGCGGCAGAGTCGATCTTCCTCTCTGTCAGTATGCAACGAGCGAACACACACACACACACTCCATCTCTCTTAACTTCTCTCTCTCTGTTTCCCTCTCTCGCTCTCTCTCTCTCTCTCTCGGAGGAGGAGACCTGCAGTCCTGCACGCACACACACGGGACACGCCCACACAGTCAGCGGGAGAAAATACAGTCTAAGGGCCTGTGTCCACCTAGCGTCTTTTCATCAGCTCCGGCGTCTATTTTCAATTGTTTCCAATGCGGGGAGAGCGTATGCGAGCGCACACGGACGTGTAGAGAAAGTGCAGAGCGCCCAGCGTCTTTTTTCGGCGTTTTTGTGCGCCGACTCCCAGCGCTTCCAGCTGAAAATATTTTAACTTTTCAGAAAGACGCTGGTGTCGGCTGCTCCTTTTCTGGTAACTAATCATATGGAAAAACTATCGCAACAGAGACAGAACGGCTCAATTGTGGGAGCAGATCGGCTAGACACTTAATATTTCTGGTGAGTGTTGTGCTTACTGCTTTTAATAGCGTAGCCTACCTGTGTTGTTAGCTTGCTAGCTGTCAGCTATCAAGCTGAACTAACGTTACTTGCAGACTGCTTCCTTGTATATTGTGCGCTGGGATCAGCATTCCCCAGCGCATTCCCAGTGTTTAACGTCGGAAAAAAACGCTAGGTGGACACAGGCCCTAAGGCTACATCTTCACTAAGCCGTTTTCAAAGACCCCGTAGTTGAAGCCTTCCCAGTCTACACCAGAGCAGGCTCCGAGCAGTCTGCGTCCATATTAGCTCATGCCAGACGCCCGCAATACGATGCTTTACATACACTGCGCATGCGCATGCCTCTATGTTTAGTACTGGAGTCCACAACGAGAGGGCAGCAACTACGCCTACGTTCAAGTCGAAGAAAAGAAGAAGAAGCAAACTGTCAGAAAACAGCGTTACCTTTATGATCTTTTAATAATGTTAGTAGACACATAACTGTAGGCTATAGATCCCCCTTATGAGGCCAGTTTATCAAAAAATAAGCCTATTTTGAAATCGGACTTTTGAGGACAGGGGATCCAGCCAGCACATCGACCATGCTAGCTGATGGAAGCTCAGAGCTGCTCGCTTCATCGACATATAATAAAGATTCATATTCATCTCAATGGCCTGGACACATTTACGTCCGTGATACCGGGCGAAATGGTCTGTGCGGTTCTGTGGTGATTAGCTCATGTCTTTGTAGCATTATGATTATGATTTAATTCATTATGGAAGATATATGTTGGTTTAACAGATGCAAAAGATTTCTTACATAGCCTCCATGTAAAGTCGACGCTATGGGCAGACCAATTGGGCTCTATAACGTTATGTAACATGACGATCACATTTCAATAAATATAGTTTTTGCAGATTTGTTTCATGCTCTTCTGTATTGGACATTAAGCTGATACACACTTGTCTTGAGATAATTCCACCAAGCTCAGTTAAGAATATGGCTAGCTAATGTGTCATTGGAAAACATTTATCGATTGAAAGAGAGTGTAACACTTAACACAATCACGTGTAGTTATTTTTCACAGCAATAGACTACTGTAGGCTACAGTCCAGCCCACCATGGTATGGGAAAGGAACCGTTGTTTGAATTATATTGAAATATATGTTATGGTGTAGTCTATGTAATGTATGCCGAATTTATACAGATATCACCATAGTTCGTGTTCACTCGACATCAACAATCTTTATTATATCTGATCATTATATCCAACCTGCCTCTGACAACTAATGGGCTCCTTCTGCGATCATATTGTGATACATTCAGGTAGCCTACATGATTTACCGAAGTACATAGCACAAAAACAACAAGGCTATTTGTTGGCAATGTTTATTGACAAAAGCATTAAAACAAGCAAATAACAATATAGATAGATCACTGGCAGATAGATGCGTACAAATAGTTCAAAACAAATCTCTCAAAGTCTCAAAACTGTTGGCATTTGACTTGTGTTATATCTGATGTTGAAACAACTGATTATCAGCAGTGCACAGTAGCCTAACAGGTTAACGTTATGATCTCAGGAGAGATTGAGTAGGCTAAATAAACCATACACATGAGAATTACCGTTAACCTTACAGCATTTACTAACGTTCATTTTCCACAAATCCTGTTCCTCTGTTGTGTCCCCATCACTTGACGATCATCATTCCCTTGAATAAACGAACGACATGTGTTATTAATCAATGGGCGTTCGTTTACCCAACACAATGCTGTGCAGCATGCAATAACGTTTTTAAAACATTAACACGTAACTTCTGCTTCTCTAGAATGTTAGTCCTCATGTAATATTTGACAAATGGACAAGTTAAATGTCATGCTTGCAATTACGTTAGCTAAAGATTACCTCAATTTTGTGGAAGATAACGTAAAACCGCAGGCGGCCGGGGACCTCGTGGCTGGTGATGCGAGGTCTGGAGATAATATCCACAAACTACTGACGTGCCACCACGATGCATCGGATCACGTAAAAAGGACAGAAGAATTTGGTTATCCATGATCAAACGTCTGTCCACTTTTCTCAACTAGCGGGGTAAACAGTGCGTCGCCACAAAAAGTGCGTCACCAGCGCGACACACTTTCTTCTTCTGTTGTTTGTAGGCGGGTCGCCGACAGCTTCAAGCTGCTTACCGCCACCTGCTGTACAAGTAGGTTACTTGCATCGTTTCAAAAATATGTATCTCCATTCGCTTTCGAAGACGGAGTTTGATGACGAAGACGGGCTCAGCCCGTCTTCGGCTTTAAAACAGCTTTAACACTCCGAACAATAGAGGTAGTGTGGACAATAGGTGCAAACGAAGTGCAATACGGCCTAGTGTAGCCATGGCCTAAAATCTAATTGATTCTCATGACTTTTGTCATGACTGTCAAACCTAAATTTATATACTTTGCGACGTTCATCATCGTTCAAATTTGGCTGGTGGCTTATTAACATAGGTTCCTGTGATGTGATGAACTCAAAATGCTAAATAATAAAACATTATTTCTGGTTTCCAGGGACTTTAACTATCACAACATAAATATGATAATGGTGCATTATATATTGTCCTTGGTCAGAACAAATTTGTCTTAGATATGACTAGATCCAATTCTGCTCAGAATCATATTTTTGCTATCGTTTATTTCCAGAGTATGATCTTGAACCTTGCGAGGACCCGGGGACTCCACAGTCCGGATGGCACACGGGCGCCAAATTCGGAATAGGCGACTCGCTGGCGTTCTACTGCAACACCGGCTATCGCCTGCAGGGGGCCAGGGAGATCGTCTGCTTGGGAGGTGGCCGCCGCATGTGGAGCGCCCCTCTGCCAAGGTGTGTGGGTACGTGGTCAGCCGCTTTCATTCTGATTTCTCTCCTCTTTGTCTATATATAATATAGGGATTTCTCTCCTCTTTGTCTATATATAATGTAAGGATTTACAGCTAACATAAAGTGTTCCACCTACAGTATTAACCAAGTGTTAAGTAGACCTACAGTATGCCACCAAGTGTTAAGTAGACCTACAGTATGCCACCAAGTGTTAAGTAGACCTACAGTATGCCACCAAGTGTTAAGTAGACCTACAGTATGCCACCAAGTGTTAAGTAGACCTACAGTATGCCACCAAGTGTTAAGTAGACCTACACTATGCCACCAAGTGTTAAGTAGACCTACACTATGCCACCAAGTGTTAAGTAGACCTACACTATGCCACCAAGTGTTAAGTAGACCTACACTATGCCACCAAGTGTTAAGTAGACCTACACTATGCCACCAAGTGTTAAGTAGACCTACACTATGCCACCAAGTGTTAAGTAGACCTACACTATGCCACCAAGTGTTAAGTTGACAGCAATTAAAAGATCACACCTGTGTTAAATTGATTTGAGCTGCTGGGGTAAATCTAGCCCAGGAGATTTTTTTATTTGTATTTGTATTTTTGCAGCAGGCCTGGCCTGCATGGGACAGTTCATGACTTCTGTCATTACATGACATTTGATGACTTGCACATCTTAAGAGCTGTGACTCCACAGATCATTTAGTAGCAGAGCCTTAGTGTCATATACACTAATAGTCCCATCAGAGCCATGATGGAGTGTTGTATGCATGGATGGGGTTTACTAACCCCTGGCCCTGGTACGCCAATTTGGCCCTGTGGCGGGAAAGGTTATGACAGCATGAATGAATGAATGAATATTTTATTTTCGTGTCAGGACAACTACATGACCCATCCCACATGGGATTATCAGACACATCAACATTCAATATCTAACAAAACATAACATTCCGGTATGTTACCCAACCAGAAGCTTCCAGTGCAGCCCAAATTAGAGCAACAGAGTATCATATACATGCAGACATAATGGGCCCTATTCTCCCACAAGCCTTCGGCGCTAAAACGGGCCTTAAACGCAAAAAAACGTGCCTTGCGCCTGTTTTGGGACGATATCAATATGGCTTTAGGCTGCCAAATGCGCTTTAGGCCGAAAGGGCGTGGCGCAGTCCCAGAATGGGCCAAAGTGGGCGTGTCGGCGCTAACTACCGGCGTACTGCTATCTTCGCACCTGGCCTACATTTAGCGCTTTGCGCCTTTGAAAACCAGGCCTATTCAGAGTGCGCCAGTTGCGCGGAGCGCTCCCCTCTGGCTCTCTCCCTCCCCTCTGGCTCTCTCCTCTTTCACCCTTCTCTGTGTCACCTCTCTCCCTCTCTCCGCAGTCTGACAGGCACAATACCGAGTGTCTCTGACTCCCTCGCTCAGAGTCCCATAGAAAAAATAAGCTGTAACTTGACTGCAATGTGAACGTCCCAACATGCATTGTGCCTCTCCATTTCGCTACTAAATAGCAACCAAATGAGGCGAAAACCTATATTAAGGGAGGATCTAAATAATGTGTAATGGTAAGACAACCTCCAATTGTAGAACATTTCAATATTGGACCAAATAAAACATCGAAATGAAAACACCACCCTATGTGAAACATATATGTCCTACTGGGGCTATAAATATCCCTTGTCGATTTAACGTGATTTAGATAAGTGACAGCGGGACGCGCTTTCTACTGTCATCTGCTATACTGTGATGTCCGCTCCAATAACTTGGCCCTACTCCACATTTAGTTTTACAATAAAAACACATTTATGCCATGACTTTACATAATGTAGGCTATATTTATGTGCATCATCCTTCCTGCAGCAGGCGAGAGAAAATGATATCTTTCTGGACAAACTTTCACCAATCTAATAGGCTATATTTTTCTAGCTGATGCGTTTAGAACATTATTTTCACTTTGATCTTGCTATAGTGTAGCGTATTTACATGCTTGCAGTATTGAAACTGCAGTTAGATTGGTTTGAGAAGCATAATAATATGGAATAATAGCCTATAATGCAGACAGACAGACTGGATGAAGGGAGGGGGGGGGGGGGGGGGCAGAGCGTTTGGCTTTCGTCTGGTTTTGCGGGATCACTGGAATTGGAGCTAAAAAGGCAAGTGTGCGATTCGTTTATTGCAGTTATCCAATGAGCATGACGGTGCATAATTTTACGCTTAAAAGGCGTGGTTGTAATGGTTGAGGCTGCGTCTAGCGCCAGCACGACGATATCAAGTGCGCTGGTCCACGCCCACTGATTTGAGCTGCGCCAGGCGTTCGGCCTAGAAACAGCGCCGATGCAACGATAGGGACCAATGGGCCCTATTCTCCCACAAGCCTTCGGCGCTAAAAAAAAACGTGCCTTGCGCCTGTTTTGGGACGATATCAATATGGCTTTATGCTGCCAAATGCGCTTTAGGCCGAATGGGCGTGGCGCAGTCCCAGAATGGGCCAAAGTGGGCGTGTCGGCCTTAAATCTCGGCGTACTGATATCTTCGCACCTGCCGTAAATTTAGCGCTTTGCGCCTTTGAAAACCAAGCCTATTCAGTGCGCCAGTGCTCTTCTGCCTCTCCCCTGTCACCCTTCTCTGTCTCTCTCTGAAACCAGGCCTATTCAGTGCGCCAGTGCTCTTCTGCCTCTTCTCTGTCACCCTTCTCTCTCTCTCTCTGACTCCCTCGCTTAGACAGGCACAACACACTTCCCATCCCATATAGGAAAAATAAGTTGTAAGTTGTCTGGCCTGTCCCAGCATGCATTGTGCTTCTCCATTTCGCTACTAAATAGCAACCAAATGAGGCGAAATAGATATAAAAGGTCGATCTAAATCAGGGGTGGGCTATTATTTTTCATGGGGGGCCACATGAGAAACCCAGATTGTTGCCGGGGGCCGAACAAATATTGTCATGCCGTAACCCATGGATGGGTAACTTTGATGATAGAGAGGGCCACAAAAAATGTCCTCGCTACCAGGTTTTGTTGAGGGCCGAACGGCACCCGCGTGAAAAATTTGGTGCATTTGAAGCCATGTTTAGAGGAATAACTCATTTTAAATTAACAGTTGTGATGTCATTATTCAGTCTTAACCACCAATATTTCATCCTTTTCTCACTCACTCCTATGTCACCACCTGCTCTCAGGGCTGGAAATTAACTTTTTTGACCACCTGCCAATATGGCTGCTAGATTTTAAAGTTACCAGCCAATTAGAATTTCCACTAGCCAAAATGTTTTTCTTGAAATAAATCAGAATATTAGTGGGTTAATTTAAGCATAAGTATCAGTAAGTGGCCCGGGATGATCAAAGCCTGTGTTGAGGGTCACACGAACAAAAATGCAGTCTTGAAGCTAAATAAATCCAAAACCAATGAGTTAATTATTTAAATTTCTAATTCAATGTAGCCTTTTAGTCATAAAGATTATTGAAGGATATTCCATATTCCAGACTGAAATGCTATAACAGAAGTGGAGTATTGGCCAGAATGACATTAACATTTGCACACGTATTCAGCGGGTATCTTGCATGTTGCGTTCAGGTGCACTGTGTAAATTTTTTTTTTTTTTTTTTTTTTTTTTTTTTTTTTGCAATTCCATCGCGGGCCACACAGGTGGCGCCCGCGGGCCGTAGTTTGCCCATGTATGATCTAAATGAATGTGTAATGGTAACACAACCTGCAATTGTACACATTTCAATATTGGACCAAATGAAACATCGAAATGAATACACCACCCTATGTGAAACATATATGTCCTCCTGGGCCTATATATATCTCTTGTCGATTTAACGTGATTTAGATAAGTGACAGCGGAACGCGCTGCGGAACGCTTTCTACTGTCATGTGCTATACTGTGATGTCCGCTCCAATAACTTGGCCCTACTTCACATTTAGTTTTACAATAAAAACACATTTATGCAATGACTTTACATAATGTAGGGTATATTTATGTGCATCATTCTACCTGCAGCAGGGGAGAGAAAACGATATCGTTCTGGACAAACTTTCACCAATATAAAATTAATCTCATCATATAGGGATAGGCTATATTTTTCTATCTGATGCATTTAGAACATTCTTTTCACTTTGATCTTGCTATAGTGTAGTGTATTTACATGCTTGCAGTATTTAAACTGCAGTTAGATTGGTTTGAGAAGCATAATAATATGGAATAATAGCCCATAATGGAGACAGACAGACTGGATGAAGGGAGGGGGGGGGGGGCAGAGCGTTTGGCTTTCGTCTGGTTTTGCGGGACCACTGGAATTGGAGCTAAAAAGGCAAGCGTGCGATTCGTTTATTGCAGTTATCCAATGAGCATGACGGTGCATAATTTTACGCTTAAAAGGCGTGGTTGTAATGCTTTGGCTGCGTGTAGCGCCAGCACGACGATATCAAGTGCGCTGGTCCACGCCCACTGATTTGCGCTGCGCCAGGCGCTCGGCCTAGAAACAGCGCCGATGCAACGATAGGGGGCAATATGCCTATACAGTACATATACAGTACATACATATACATTCATACATACCTGCACATAGAATACCAAAAAAAAAAAACTTAATTTATCAGTTATAAGTCAACCTTCTCCTCCTGTCCCACGCTTTAGAAAGAAATTCAGAGAATGCAAAAATATTATCAAAAAGAAATTCGAGTAGAACACGTTCTCACTATCTATCATATTTAGCTCAGGAGTATGGACTCTTTTAAACATTATTTCTCTCAAGTCATGATACAAAGGACAATATAAAATGAAATAATAATTTCATTCTCCACCTCATTCAACTCACAGTATTCACATATTCTATCCTCCTCAGCTACCCCTCTGTATCTTCCTGTTTCAATGAATGAATATTACAAGAAAATAGGGCTTGGAAACAGATAGCAACTATATTGATGCAGTGCTTCTAAATGGTAGTGACTCACTTGCATAGGTAATGAGTTTTAGAAATGCATGCCCATGTTTGGAGGGAGAACAGATCCATGGCAGTGGTGTTGTGTTTGGTCGACATAAAACATGCAAGGAAGCGCACAATACGTATTATCTCCATCTCTCTCCTGGACTATTAAGTGCATCATTTGCTTTTGGCTTGTTGACTCAGAACAGTTCATTTTGGAAAGTAATCCTCTGCCGTTTGGTCCTGGCATGGTGCAAAGAAAGCCAGTGGGGTAAATCTACAAAATGAAGCCTGTAATGATTTTATACTGCGCTCAACATTCCACAATGTCCGTGCCAGTTTTAATAACGATTATTGTGATACTAAAACAATAAAGGTGAGGGACCACTTGGATGAATTGCTAATTAGGATTATCCAAGGCATTACAATTATCTTTATCGCTTCAGTAACATGCTAACGCACCCGTAAATTATATTCATTTCAGTCCAGTTTTTCCAAACTTAATTGGCGCAGCTCTTGGTATTCCTGGCCGTTGTGTCGTGTAGCTGATTCTGTCTCATTTCTGTGTCTCTCTTCTGGCAGCGGAGTGCGGCTCCACCGTCTCCAACCACCAGGGGGCCCTTCTGTCGCCCAACTACCCGACCAACTACGACGACAGCCACGAGTGCGTGTACAGCATTCAGGTGCAGACGGGCAAAGGCATCAACATCACCGCCAGCACCTTCCACCTCGCGCACGGCGACGTCCTCAAGGTAAAACGTACAATGCACCTCTCCCCTCTGTATTGACAGAAAATAGATTAGCACCAAACAGAGCCGTATAATAGAAGAGTTCCGACATCTCCATTCACTCCAATGGACCAGCTTTTTTCCAGGAAGTAGAAAGTGGAACTCTTGAGTAAAAAAAGCAGCACTGTCGAGTTGCAGCAAAATAGACAGTTTGTGTTGTACTTTGAAAGGGTTTTTCATCCCTTGAATCAAATTGTACATTATCAGCTTTATTTTAGCATGCAAAAGTAGCGCGAGACCCATTCCTGGCTGTTCATTGGCTAATGAGTCTCGCATTTTGGTCCTCCGCTGACGCCACTCTCTTACTAGAGGACACTAGCACCAAATAAACAGAGACCTTGTGCTGAGAACGGCGTGGAATTAGATTTGGGCTGCTTTTTTCTCTTTTTTAAGAATTAAAGAGGAAAGAAATGAGGCATGCTCTGGTGCCTCTCATTACATAAACATGAGAAAACAGAAAAAAGGGAGTGTGGGGTAGGCTTGTCAAAAGTATCGATAGTATCGATAAAAGTCAATACTAAAAATTTGAAACGGATACAATACTCATTTGCAACAGGTATCGATAGTATCGATAAAAGTCAATACTAAAAATTTGAAACGGATACAATACTCATTTGCAACAGGTATCGATAGTATCGATACGTATCAATACTAAAAAGTTGAAACGGATACAATACTCATTTGCAACTGTATCAATATCAGCAGTGCTTTCTCTTAATGAAAAATCAAACATACCACTGATTTCTCCCTCCCTGTCATTGGGTATCTTTTGCTTCAATAAATTCAAAGTATTCTGATAGGCTGATGACTAGAACAGGTGTAATCTGCTGTTAAGGTCAAAGTTTTTAGTGAGTTTTATCAGGTCTAGATTATGGAGAAGCGTGCGTCTGTCCGTCCATCTGTTTGTTTCTTTTTTATGCCTCTTGATGTGTTGTTGTCATCCCGCCGCGTGGTATCGAAAATGGTATCGAGTATCGATATTTTCCTGGGTATCGGTACCGAAGTAGAAATTCTAGTATCGTGACATCCCTAGTGTGGGGGGTTGGGGGGGTCTTTGAAATACTACAAGGACACACGTAAAGCACCAGGCAGAATACAAATGTTTTGCCAAGGATGTCAGAGCAAAGGTCAAACAGAAGCAGCAGCTTCTTTCCCCTTTGGGACGTCAGGGATCATCAAGGGCATTTCAACAGTTGTGGTGAGCAGCACAGATGTGAAGCACAAATGACTCCCCAGTCGCGGCTTCACAGCTGGAATCTAATCTTCTTTAAATGCAGATGTCTTGTTAGGTCTAATCCTACAATTAACGGAGCATACTAATGCCCCTGTTCCTAATGGAGTCGTATCAGCATTAATCTCAGGGCAAATCCCTTGACTCGGTTGCACTTGGTCATTTTGTGAACATCTCAAATGGGGAGGAGACATGCTTGGAAAGCTAAGTATATTTGAAGAGCAGTTTTCAAAGGAAGAGCCTGGCGCCTTGTATTTCATTTCTCATCATTTGACCTCATTTCATGTCATTCAGGAATAGAGCTGGGTATTGGTTCAAATTTCAAGAATCGATTCGATTCCGATTCACAAGGTTGCGAATCGATTAATTTCGATTCGATCCGATTCGATTAATTTCAATATCGATTTGGTTAGTGATACCAAAACGTGTTTTTTGAGCTGTAACCTGAATTACATGACTGTCCAGTTATGTAACACAGGGGTTCCCAACCTTTTTTGCGCCAAGTAGATACATGGGGAAAAAAAGTTGCGGACCGGTTGTCAATTTTAATGGTTTTAGTTACACATATATTTACTCACCAGGTGGTGACAAAGGGTAAATAACAGCCTTTTCATCTGTCAATAAAGACACTTTCACAATTATGCACAGTGATTTGATTTCAGCCTATATCATTTCTAAAAGTAGATATTAACACATTGAGTGCCAGCCATTTTTTCAATCCTGTGGGTAAGTTGTGCCAGGGTTTTTTTTGAGGATTCTGGCTCATTTTACAACAGCCGAGGATCTGTTTTCTGTTAAGACTTCGTGAACACCAATCATCTAAAAATAACTAATAGAATGTGTGCTTTCTCTGTCTAAAAGAGTTAGTTTGCAGAGTTAGTAGTTATGTAGATATTAGCCGTTGAGTACAGCATGGTTTTAGCGTATGAGACAGCAAACTGAGATAATCGCAGTTTTGTGAAACTCAGCAGAACAGTCACCTGCCTGTGATTGTGGCTGCCTTTGGGCGAGTCTGTATACTGTATTGTGTGTGTGTGTGTGTGTGTGTGTGTGTGTGTGTGTGTGTGTGTGTGTGTGTGTGTGTGTGTGTGTGTTCGCGCGTTGCTCTGGGGGGAGGGGATCTCTGTCCGTTCTGTGTGTGTGTCTCCGGGCTCCTCCCTCCGTCTGTGCTGCTGGGAGTTTGAGCAGCGAGTTAGAGCAGCCTCTCTCCCTGGCAGCGAGTGTGGATAGGTCTCACTGTCTCTTGGGTTTGAGAGCCCCGATTAAGCCCCGTGCGACTCTAGGCTTTATGCTGACACACAGTCCATTTCTGGAAACCCCCACCGCAGCAGCGCGAAGCGTCCCCGCCTACAGTATGAGAATGAGGCTCCTTCTTTTCTGACTGTAAAATCGCCAAGCCATTTCCGCGGGAGGCGGCTGCTTTTGGTCCACGGGTCCCGTGGCTGTGGCTTCTCTCTGTCTCTGTTGCCACTTAGTGGTCGGTAAAATAGATTACACACATTATCTTGCTCCAATAGTTATCTCGAAGATGTAAAAGGGGTTGATTGATGTCCCACCGTCAAAAAAAAAAAATGTTTATGTAAGACGAGTTAGCTCGTCCTTGGCACTCAAGCGCTGGATTATGTAAGACGAGTTAGGTCGTCTATGGCACTTAATGTGTTAATGATCAAACATTTCCATTTATGTAGCCTATACAGTATTTATGTTTTTGTTTCAACTACAAACATAAATAAACGTCAACTTGAAACTATGTTTCAACTACCACACACAGCATAATATTTTAGCCTGTTAATTTTTTTTAACACGTTCACTGCCATTGACGAGATATCTCGGCTTACAGAATCCAACGGTTCACTGCCAATGACGAGATATCTCGGCTTAAAAAAAAAAAAAAAAATTTTGACGGTGGGACGTGGATCAACGCTCCCCACGTCTCCTATAAAAATATTGGAGTCAGCGAACGTGTACAACCCATTCCACGGACCCACTAAGTGGCGACAGTGCTCTCCACACTAGAAAAATCAGAGCCAAAACTGTAGGGGAACGCGCGAGGAAACCATTCTCTACTGTAAAATGGATTGGCGAAAACGCTTTCACTTTCGCGCATTATCGCGCTGGGAGCTGGCGGTGGGGGATTCCAAAAATAGACTGGGTGGAAAACACACTTTGAAACACGCAGCATAAAGCCTAGAATCGCACAAAGCTTCATCAAAGCTCTCAAACCCAAGAAACGAGTGAGCCCTATCCACACTCGCTGCCAGGGAGGGAGGCTGCTCAAACTCGCAGCAGCAGAACACTCGCTTGTGACAAACGCTGCTGAAAGCCACCAGACACGCCCACGGAGGGAGGAGTTTGAAGGAGAGGGCGTTCAGAACTATATTGTTTAGATGTCTGATCTCTCACTGATGCCAAAAATAAATGGTTAACTCATTGAGTGCCAGCCACTTTTGGAGAACGGACGCTCCCAGTGCCAGAGTTTCAGAGCGTTTTCAGTGATTTCTCGAGGCCCACAGAATATTGTGTGATATTACTATGTAAACACTGAACACGCACAAAGAACGATGAGACTCTATTCTATCATCTGCAAAAAAAAGTTTATTGATCCCATTTTCCATTCTTTAGTTATGAGCCGGAGAAGATAGCTTGATTCATCCAAAAACAGCAATTTTTTTCTAGAAGCTGAGATAATGGGCCTTTTGTGAAATTAAACATTTCAAGCACATCACTGACTCTGAAGCTAATCTTTTCTAATGTAGTCACACCTCAAAAATAATTTCCTTCAATAAAACAGTGAAGGCCAGGGAATTTTGTTTGGCAGAATAATATTTTTAGCTGCAACCAGCAGCGCTGGCCCCTGCGTGCGCTGCTGGTTGCAGCTTCTTGCTGGTCTTGATTTGCTGCTGGTGGGCATCGGATATTCTGGCTTGCGTTTGTCAATCCTGTCCTGCTGCCTGGTCTGTCTGGGTGTTGTGTGCTGCTCTGCGTGCCCCCCCCCCCCCCCGCCCCGCCCCGCCTCGCCTCAACTGCACACTCCTCCTCCTGTCTGTGGTGGCTCTCTGCTGAGTTTGCTGTGCGCACAGTGAAGGGTGCGCGACATCCAGCTTTTTTACAGCGTTCCGCGTGTGTTTGTCACCGGCAACCATGCTTCCAGTTGAGAATAATAACAACTCCACGGCTGATCATGCCGATGTGCTGTCGCAACCGACACGGAGCGGCTCAATTGTGGGAGCAGATTGGCTGCTGCAGGCACAGCTGCAGTAACGTTATGCTTCCTGCATATCGATGCATACGGATGCGATGCGATTTCCGTTTCCATAACGACTTCTTCTTTGTTTTTTCCTTGCCTTTCTGTTATGTGGAGAGCACTGTCGCCACCTAAGGGTTCTGTAAAATAGGTTAGACACATTCAATAGCTCCCATATCGTAAGAGGCGATGTAAGAGGCTTAGATCGACACCCCCCCGTCAAAAAACGCAATTGACGAACATATTCGTCCTTGGCACTCTACGTTACTATTTGAAATGACGAACATGTTCGTCCATGGCACTCAATGAGTTAAAGTGACTGTTCTGCCTGTTTGATTGAATTTCACAAAACTGCGATTATCTCAGCTTTCAGTCTCAGACCCTGAAACCATGCTGTACTCAACGGCTAATATCTACATAACTACTAACTCTACAAACTAACTCTTTTAGACAGAGAAAGCACACATTCTATTAGTACTTTTGTGAACTTTGTGTTCACAAAGTCCAAGCAGAAAATAATCCTCGGCTCTTGTAAAATGAGCCAGAATCCTCAAAAAAAACCTCTGGCAGAACCTACCTACAGTAAAAAAAAAAAAGGCTGGCAGTGAATGTGTTAATACAAAAATCGATCTCTGGACATATGAATCGATATCAAAGGATTAACATAAAAATCGATTAAAAATCAGAGAATCGATTCTTTGAACCCAGCCCTATTCAGGAACGTTACATGTAGCCTAGGAGAGTCATACTTAATATTTGGAGCTTCAACAATGCATAACTTGTTATGTTATGGCATCTGGGTAGTGTAGCGGTAGATTCCCTGCTGCTTACCAAACACGAGGGTCGCAGGTTCGTATCCACGTGTTATCTCCGGCTTGGTCGGCCGTCCATACAGGCACGATTGGCTGTGCCCGAGGGTGGGAAGCCGGATTGGGTGGTATGCGTCCTGGTCGCTGCACTAGCGTCGCCACCTCCTCTGGTCGGTCGGGGCGCCTGGTCTAGGAGTAGCGTGATCCTCCCACGTGCAACGTCCTACCGGTGAAGCTCCCCTTGTCAGGTGAAAAGAAGCGGCTGGCAACTGCACGTGTCGGAGGAAACATGGTGCTAGTCTCGGCTCTCTCCACATCGGCAGAGGGTGGAGCAGCGACCGGGGCAGCCAATAGGGCAGCATGGGGATAAATTGGCCAAGTATAATTGGGGAGAAAATGGGGAAAAATCAGAAAAGAAAAAAGAAAGGATTTATGTGACAACTTGTGTGTTCTGTCTTTATATATACCCAAATGTCCGTGACTGACTGACTGACTGACAAAATGCAACCATTGATCGGCCGAAACACATGGTTTAGAAGTGAGGAAAAAGGTAGTACAACCAATTAAAGATGAAAAATTACTGAATCAAGAACATTCAGTATAAGGGTGTCAAAAATAATCGATTATAAGATGCATCGCGATGCGGACATGCACGATTCTGCATCGATTCACAAATGTCTTTTTTTTTTTTTTTTTTTTTAATAATCAAATAAAATATAATGGAAGTACATGCAGTTGTTTATTTTAATTATGGATAATAATACAATGCAATTCCAAATGCACTTTTATTTTAAAAGTAGCCACACAGTGAGAAAAAAGAAAGTGAGGAAAAATAAATCATGTATTGCGGAAAAAAGTGATGCATCGATTGAAGATGCATCGAGATGCATCGATAATCGTAATCGAATCGAATCGTAGCCCTCTGAATCCTAATCGAATCGTGAGGCCAGTGAAGATTCACAGCCCTAATTCAGTAGTTGGTTAATAATTACTGTTTAATCCAGGACATAATGATGTTGACCTCAAACAGATACAGTCTAGTTTCCTAGAATGTAAATGTAAATTACATGAACTAAAAACATTTAAAGCAGTCATCCAAATTTGAACCATGTAAAATGATGTTATCTCCATAGCATGTCTCTATGTTGTACATCTTGTTGTGTCAAATACAGTATGAGTTCAGTCAGGACCACTTTAGTCAAAAACACAAGACCACTTATATCAATTTAAAGCTTGTAGTAGCGTGAGTTATATTTGGCGGTATGGCTCTGTTCTGTTCTGGAGAACGGCAGCAGCAGATTATGGGAGCTCCTTGCCCCTCCATGAGCAACATGGTAAATAGCCTTAAGGCAAGGAGAGCAACAAAAGACCTCCAGGTACAGAACAGAGCAAGCAACAATGACAACACAAATTACATTGTTTAAAGCCCTATTCAGCAACTTCTCCAAGTTTTGCTATTGGGGAAACAGCGCCCTCTGGGTGCAATAGCATCGGTATCGATATTGCCGTTCAAAGTCAACAAAACACAGCGAGAGAAAGCTCTACATGTATGTACATGTTGTGACATCGGGTACTCTCCACGTGATGAGATAATAAGCCATAGTTACGTGAAACGTAATTTTTGTAGCAAATCCACACCGAGTTACTTCCTTGTTTTAGTGAACACAGTACTTCAGCTGTACAGCACATGCGCAGTATGTGCCTCCAGGCTGCCTCCGGGATGCAGGCATGAAATAACTTAGTCCCAGGAGAGGCCTTTGGAGGGCGCTGTGTGACCAAAAGACGCGACATTCTCCCTGTTATAAGTCACTGTACCATCAATGGCTAAAAAGCTGTTACATTAAGGTGAAAATGCTTATTGGGGCTTTAAGTCAGACACAGCATGAAAGGAGGAGGTGGGTTGCAAACCGCTTGCAGATGAAGCAGCCATGTTAGGCAGCAGACTGAAGCAGAATCAAAGAGAGTTGAGCCAATTGAATGCATCAGCTAAGCAGTCAGCTGATGTGGGCTGGGTTTGAGATCAGCTCCTAATCAGCTGTGGGCTGGGTAAATGGTAAATGGTAAATGGCCTGCATTTATATAGCGCTTTTATCCAAAGCGCTTTACAATCAGTAGATAGTCTACATTCACCCATTCATACACCGATGGCGGCAGGCTGCCACGCAGGGTGCCTACACACCATCGGGAGCAAGGAGGGTTAAGTGTCTTGCCCAAGGACACAACGACAGCAGCTGGGAGGGAGCGGGGATCGAGCCGCCAACCCTTGCGTCATTGGCCGACCTGCTCTACCTCCTGAGCTAAAGCCGCCCCATTTAAGCTAGGCTTGACATTCGCGGCCTGCCTGAACTACCGCGGCGCTCGATGTGTTTCTCATTTTGTTTGACCACTTTGCTGCGGTACTGCTGCAGGGCGTGGCGGCAGTGAGGTGGGCTTTTGTAAAGAACAAAGAAAACATTGAAATATCAAAAGCTCCCACTTTTACTGCTGCAGCAGTACCGGAGTCAAGTGGAAAAACCAAATGAGAAACAGCTGTAGAGCCTCTGTACACCTGTATATATTCTTGGTGATTTTTATGTTATTTATAACATAAAAAGCATTAAAGGTTGGTCAATCAAATTAAGGGAAATTAAGGCCCTTCAAAAGTATTAATTAATCACCATTTGAGAGGTATTAAATGTTATACAGTAGCTATTGTGCTGACTGTGTTAAATGAGCATATGATATCATCTCATATTGATGGCACAACCTTGAAATTGAATCGATATCGTATCGTGGCAGATGTCAGCAAAAATCGTATCGTTTCCAAAGAATAATAATAATAATATATGACTATATAATTAAGCAATATAGCATGAGAGCCAGTGTGTTGTGGCAAATATATCCCGCTGATCAGCTGTTATCCCACTCGGCCTGCGGCCTCGTGGGATAACAGCTGATCAGCGGGATATGCCACAACACACGCAGCTCGAGTGCTATATTGCTTTTATAAAACGGTTTCCAAGTATGATAATATAATAATAATAATAATTGTAGCGAAGCTTGTGGGCTTGCCTCGTGAAGTCTGCTGGATCGTAGATGAGGGCTCACGGGCCGTGGTCCATCAGAACCACAGAGATGTCAGTCCTCGGACGCGGTTGAAGGAATACCACTCGTGACCTGGCTGGTTGTAAGGCAGTCGGTCACCAGGGCCTGGCTGGTTGTAAGACAGCCAGGATTCAGCTCGGCTTCAGATTTGGTCGTGGCAAGGGTAGACATTATGAAGTAGGATAGAGAGTAGAATAGAATACCGGATACAGCGTCACAGAGCACCTTGTATATATATGTTATGTCTGACATCGCCGATGACCTCACAGGTGAACTCTCTGCTATGACATCATCGGTGACCCCGTAAAGTCCCGTCTGCCATCACAGTCAGCCTAGACCGCCTGACGTCGCCGATGACCTCACAGGTGAACTCTGACGTCATCATTGTCATCGTTGATGATGTCACGGCGGTGTCATCGTCATTACGTCGTTGGCGTGCAGGTTTGTGGGCGTCAACTGCCCCAAGAACAGGCCTGACGGTGGGCCATTATGGACCCTTTTCTACAATAATACTATAAGTCCGACTGGCATGGTATTCTGATAGAGTCAGTTGAAACACTACTGTAAGGCGGGACCGCAATAACGTGCGGGTGATTTGATTGGATCGTTCTGGAGACTGAAGTTGACATTGGCCAATCCTGGCGCTTGCTGAGAAGCTGAGAGCTTTCTGGAAAGCCCGACACGCAGCTCGAGCACAGCGCTGCATTCTCAGTGCTTGCTGAGAAGCTGAGAGCTTTCTGCAAAGCCCGACACCAACTAACGTTACGGGGTTAAATGCGGGGTTAAATGCGGGGTTAACAGCCTTTTTTTTGCAAAGAAGACATTAGCCCGCGTCTATTCTTGTACAAAACATAATTTTCTGCGAAGTATTAGTAAAGTTATAAGCGAAGATCGATTCACAAGGATCTGACAGCTGTCTCCGCCATTTGTTTTTTCTACATTGTCATTTGAGGTAACCAAAGCCTTTTAGTAAGAGAGTTGCCATGGCAACTCATAACCCATGGCCATGGGTTATGAGAGTGGGTTACGGGATTTATACAATGGCTGTGAACCAATCAGATTGCTTGATTTGAGAGAGCTGTTTTATAATGACTTATATAGCGCTTTTCTTGTTACTCAAAGACGCTTTACAAACAGTATAACATAAGATGTACACAAATACAGAACAAAAACAAATATGGGGGTTGCAAAATGAAAAAGGAAGGTGGAGGGAGAAGTCAGATATTGTTGCTTTCTTGAAAAGGTGGGATTTGAGTTGGTTTTTAAAAGAAGTGAGTGTGTCAGAGTTACGGATGTTAAGGGGCCGGGAATTCCAGAGGGTTGGGGCAGCAATGGCGAAGGCTCTGAATCTATATCGTACATCTATATCAGGGGTGCCCAACCTTTTTTGACCCAAGATCTACTTTTCAAGTAGCCAGCCTCCCAAGATCTACCAGTCCAGTTTCAACATCGCAAACGCACGCACATCGTTTCCAGCCTGCAGTAACTAACCTCACAACACTTTCTCGTTGTCCCACAACCATTTGACATTAGGGCTGTGAATCTTCACTGGCCTCACGATTCGATTCGATTATGATTCAGAGGGCTACGATTCGATTACGATTATCGATGCATCTCGATGCATCTTAAATCGATGCATCACTTTTTTTCCCGAATACATGATGATTTTTTTTTCACTTTATTTTTTCTCACTGTGTGGCTACTTTTAAAATAAAAGTGCCTTTGGAATTGCATTGTATTATGATCCATAATTAAAATAAACAACTGCATGTACTTCCATTATATTTTATTTGATTATTATTTTATTTATTTATTTTTTAATAATCGATTTTTGACACCCCTCGTGATCGACCTGGGGTCAGTCCGCGGTCGACCAGTAGACCGTGATCGACTGGTTGGCCACCCCTGATCTATATCATATATCAAGATGAAACTTGTGATTTCCAACCCTATCGCTGATGTGACAAAAAGCTCTTAGATATTGAAAAGGTCTTAAAAAGGTTTTAAAAGGTATTGAATTTAACTGCAGGATTCCTGCATATACATTGAACAAAGGACAGAAGCTTTTTGTCATTTCTTCATGCTTCTGTCCCGTTCCCATCTCACACGCAGTCAGGCCCGGCGCTAGGGGCGGGCCTGACCGGGCCGGGCCCCCCCATTCAACAAACTGGCCCCCCCATTAAAAAAAAGAAAAGAAAAAGAAAAAGTTTTTTTTTTTTTTTTTTGCTAAACGTTTTTCCGTTTTTCTGTTTTAAAGTTTAACATGGAATCTGGCTGTCATTAGGCATTGATTAACTGAATGCTATTGCTAACTGTTACTTTGAACATCCATTTGCAATGATTCTGGCTGGATATTAACTATTGTAAATTTGTCACAATGAATGCAATTTGTGCACAATGTGTAAATACACTTAATATTAATTGTTTAGGCCTAATTATTTGTAAAGTCACAACACATTAGAGATGTGTGTAGTTCTTCACAGATTTAGCCTCTTCATTTTGCTCTCAAATGCACCAGGTTGACAAATTTTACTTTAAAATGTACAAAATCTTCTTCCGGGGGAGAATCCCCCCGGACCCCCCTTGGGTAGCTTGGCCCCCCCAAGCTAGTGGCAGGCCCCCTCTGTAACTTGGGTCTGGAGCCGGGCCTGCACGCAGTGCTGCTTCCCCTTTGTCCTTCAACCGATTTTCTTGTTTAATAAGATTGGATGAAATGAATAGACACAAATAAAGTAAGAAGAGCAGTTATTCTTCCAGACCTCTAAAGTACCCTTTTGTCAGTTGGAGTTCACAAACCGCCCGCCATCTTGTTTATTCAACTCTAAGGATGCACAGTGCCAAATCAATGGGAAGAATGATGCTCAATCCAATCTCAATTTGCTCATTTTGCATCAGTCTTGCAATAAAGGTGCCATATAAAACAAAGGATATACAGTACTCATAGCTGCTCTTTAATTGTGGCTTATTAAAGCGATAAATATACGCTTCTTCTTCTTCTTCAGTATTGATATGTACTACTTTATAGTGCTATTCTTTACCATTTTAGTAGCGTAGGTAGTTCATCCTCTAACATCATGTCAGAGGTGATGAAATGGAATCAATGGGATTGTAAACCTTGTAGTAGGGGGTAAACGCACATAAACACCATTTATGTATCGTTTTAAATGCAGTGTTTTAGTCACCTTTTTTTTACAATGGTTTATGCATGATTATTTTTTATCGCAGACGTCCTCTGCCGACATTACTGTCTTTCGGAGCTGGAGGCTGTATCAGGCTCGCTTTAAGCTAAGCTACTGATAATATATTAAAATAATGAACCTAGCTACAGTACGAACCTGAGGCATCTATTGGTACCAACTATGTTATGCTAGCTTGTTAGGAAGGGGGCTAAATAACGCTCCAAATTCAGGCTACATATTCGCCAGAGAAAAACTGGCAAGCTCATCTTCAAAGGGGTCTCTTGACCTCTCACCTCAGGATATCTGGATGAGAATGGGTTCTATGGGTAGGCCTACCCAACCTGGAGAATGTGGTTCCTCTGTTAGAGGTGATGATGATGATGATAAAATATATATTTATAGGGATATGATTTGGTTTCAGTTGTTCTAGTTAGGGGTGCACCGATCGATCGGCAAGCAATCTGTATCGGCCGATTTGTATCGGCCGATATTATTAATATTATTATTAATAATATTATTAATATTATTATTATTATTATTATTATTATTATTATTATATAAAAAAAAGCCCTATCACTAATCAGGCTTTCCAACGATATAAAATGTAATGCCAATTGGTATTATTAAAGGGGATAAATAATCGACCTAAAATAACGTTTCCAAACTTTCTTTGAGGAGTGTATATGTCGTGATCGGTGATCGGTAATCGGTGATCGGTCAATGATCGGTTGGGCAGATATTTCCCATAGGCAATCGGTGATCGGTGGCAAAAAACGTGATCGGTGCACCCCTAGTTCTAGTCTCATGTACTGTATCTTGTCTTATTGGCGACTGAAGTTAGTTTATCCACATTTTATAACGCCGTGAGAGAGAGCTGCCACAAACATTGATTTATGGTTCCTCTTTTTTCTGTTTTTCCCTTTGTTTCTCTTTTTTACCACCACAGTCCTGCATGCAACTGTATTACAACTTTCCACTTATATTAACCGTTTTTATTTTGATTTGATTTCTTCTGAAACCCCCCCGCGGCGTTCGATCCCCTCCATCTCTGACCAGGTGTATGACGGGCGGGACAGCGCGGCCGCGCTCCTCGGCACGTACACAGGCACGTCCATGCAGGGCCTGTCCCTCACCAGCACCTCCAACCAGCTGTGGCTGGAGTTCTTCTCTGACCAGGAGGTGACCGCGGCCGGGTTCCAGCTCGTCTACCACAGTGAGTTACATTTCATCTGAGTGGATTTTACGCCTCGCTTCAGTACCAAGAGGCAGACTGACCCCTCACCCTGCTGCGCTGTGTCTCTCACTGTCAGGGTATTTATTAAACGCAGCAGGGCGCACTTCTGCTCCAGTCCTGTAGGGAAATGTGCTCTCTTTCCTATATTGCTCTCTCTCTCTCTCTCTCTCTCTCTCTATCTCTCTCTCTCCTTCTCTCTGTAAATCCCTCCTCCCTCATTTCCTTCCCTCTGCTGCAATTAGCATCTTTGCCTGCTTACTGTAACTGTACCTTGTTAACACCTTAATTGCCAGCGACGAGTGTACTCGTCAAACACAATCCAGCTGTTAACTGCCAGCGACGAGTGTACTCGTCAAAAAAAATCGATTTTTTTTTTTTGACGGTAGGTTGTGCATCTAAGCCTTTTACATCTCTTATATAGGTATTGGACGTGTACAACGTGTACAACCCATTCCACCGACCCACTAAGTGGCGACAAGGAAGGAGGAAGGCAAGCAAAAAGCAGTGTGACTGAAGCCATTCTCATGAAGGTGGATTGGCGAAGGCGCTTTCATTTTCGCGCTGATTGCTGGCGGTGCGGGATTGCAGATTTGCATAGTGGATTGCGGGTGGGACACACTTTGAAACACGCAGCATAATATGACCAGAATCGCAAAAGCTTCATCAAAGCCCTCAACCAAAACTCCAAGACGCGAGCGAGTCCAACCAGACTTCCTCAAAGAGCGGCCGCACAGACAGGCACACACCCGCACAGCAGCAGCAAAGCAATGGTGACAAGCGGGGACTGCCCCCTAGTCCGACACCAAATTGGAAACAAATCCCATTCTAAAAGGCTTTTAGAATGGGATTTTCAACCCATTCTTTTTTGTTTCTTTTTCGCTATAATTTAGAGGAATTTAATTTCTATTCAGAAATTTATTTGAGAGGTTGAGAGTATGAGAAAGTGCATTTGCAAAGGTAGGAAAGTGCTTGTGACATGGCGCTGCAGCAAAAAAGAACGCCCACAGGAGGGAGGAGTTGAGCAGAGGGAAGTTTACTGCTGTTATGGAGGAAATTACTGTTCAAACTATTGTTTAGGTCTTACTGATGCCAAAAATGAATGGTTAAAGTGACAGTTCTATCGAATTTCACAAAAAGCCGTTTATCTCTGAATATTTTTTCTGACGCTAAAACCATGCTGTATTCAACTGCTAATGCTTACATAACTACTAACTCTACAAACTAACTCTTTTAGACAGAGAAAGTACACATTCTATTAGTACTTTTGAGATATTGTATGTTCACAAACTCCAAGCAGAAAATAATCCTCGGCTCTTGTAAAATGAGCCACAATCCTCAAAAAAACGGCTTGGCAGAAGCTACCTACAGCAAGAAAAAAACGGCTGGCAGTCAATGTGTTAAAGTAGGTGAATTATTGTTTGGATTGCTTGAAGTCTGTGGTGTGTCTGTGTGTGTGTTTGCATGTGTTTGTGTGTCCACTGTACAGTATATAGCGTGTGACTGTACATATGCGTGAGTGCGCCCCCATGTGTACGTATTGGGAGTTTGCAGAGTTTGGGAGTGGGCCAGTAATAGATGGGTTTTGTTTCTCCCCCTAATTGGCTTGCTGACTGTGTATATTGTTGGTAACCGTTTCTAATCCATTACTGAGAGCAGAGAATTGTTTTGGGCGACGCTGCATTTTGCAGTCCAATTTCAAGAGTTTTTGTTTTTCACCTGTGATTGAGCTCTCTAAGAACTGTGTTCGTCTTCCAGTGAGTTTTCCAAGGTAGAATTCAACATAGTATTAACATAATGGCAAATGCTGTTTTGACCTGTGCGGAAGCTTAAAAGTATTAGCTAACTTACAGTTACAGTACTAACAGTGAGTACTGTGTACTAATAAATCTACTTTGCTCTCTGCCGGCGATAGCCAGGCCGGAGGCATTATGGATTCGGCTTGTCTCTCTGTCCGTCCACCCGTACGTACGTCCGTCCGTACGTACATCCGTACGACCATACGATGTTCGTTAACGCAATATCTGAGGAACACCTTGATGGAATTTAATACAATTTGCCTCAAACGTCGACTTGGATTCAAGGATGAACTGATTACATTTTGGTGGTCAAAGTTCAAGGTCAATGTGACCTCACGAACGCCATTCCCAAGCTCGTTAACACGATACCTCGGGAACGCCTTGATGGAATTTCTTCGAATTTGCCTCAAACGTCACTTGGACTCAAGGATGAACTGATTAGATTTTGGTGGTCAAAGGTCAAAGTTCAAGGTCACTGTGACCTCCCCGTGCTCCCCAGGGGGTTCCTCCGTACATAACCCCCCACTAAAAACATGCAGAAGATCGTCATCCGACCAGTGACGACAACATCTGAAGTTGGTCCCCGGGCGCTGGAAAGAAAAAGCCAACACTGCTCCTGGCCTGCCCCCTGGAGGAAAGGACAAGCCTGGATGGGTCAAATGCAGAGGACATATTTCACCGGCCACCGTCAGCATGAGTGTGTGTTGTGGCCGCATGCATGTGTTGGTGTGTGTTCGTGTGACAATAAGGACGGGCTTCCCTCTGAAATCGTTAGAGTAATAGACTGTAGTAAAGTGTACAGTAATCAGGAGAGTGTGTACTCTCATCTACACAACTAAATAAATTGCTGTCGGCATCTGAATGCAACCAATTCATTCAGATTGACTTAATTACAAGCTGCCTTTTGAATTCCAGAATTGCCCATAATTAAGTAGCACATCATTGGATTGCCGCTTCAAATTTTCCAAGGATTTGTACACAAGGTAAATAGCAGGACATAAACTAGCAGCCTTCCTGGTCTTTATGTGCTCCTTTCAGCCAGAATGAATCTGCCTTTTGAAGCTGCAGAGGTTTGACTGATGCGTGAACAGCAAGGGGGGCCCGGCGTGGGCACGGCACAGGGCGGCAGCTTAAATCTTGTCGGAACATGAAATCTGACCGTGTTTTCATGACTCTTGTAGCAAAAGTGCTGAGGTAATTTTCTAAATGTGGAGCAGTAACTGTTGGAGATTTATAGCGGGCATGGCTCCTGTAATACTAACGTAACATCTGGCACGGAGCAGGGGCCGAGGGGCCGGCCTCGCTGTGAGAAGGGGGTATAAATCAGCCCCCGCTGCAGCATAGCGGGACACACTTACATTTACTACCTGAGACGAGAAGAGAGCAGACAAAGGCCACGGTCAAGATCAAACATAAGAGTTATTGGAACACTCTTATTTGCGGCTTGTTTATTTTATTTTATTTTATTTTATTTTATTTTATTTTATTTTATTTTATTTTATTTTATTCCTCTTTTTTTTGTATCGCCCCAAACTGTTATGAGCGGCTGCGCTATTCCTCAAGCCTGGTAATTTAAACGTCCACCCTCAATTGAACACTTAATTGTGGAAAGTCTATGGTGCTCTCTGTCCAGAAATAATCTTTTACTGCCGTGTAATATAATGGCACTTTAAGTCCAATCCGTATCTGTACTCAACCGGAAATTAATTCCCAAAGCTCAATCAATATATCTTTACAATGCGGATGAATGGGAATATGGCGTCGGTTTACAATATGGCTGCTCTCTCCAGTTGACTTGGTAGTCATTGGTAAACTCATCCTCTCCTCCTGCTCCCTCCAGGTTTTGAGCTCTCCCACTGCGATGCTCCGGGCGTGCCGCAGTTCGGCTTCAAAGTCAGCGACCAGGGTCACTTTGCTGGCAGTGCCATCACGTACGGCTGTGACCGAGGCTACACGCTGCATGGCAGTGGCATACTAAAGTGCATGACTGGGGAGAGGAGGGCGTGGGACAACCACCTCCCATCATGCATAGGTAATCCTGTCTTCCTTTGTCGAAACTGGTCTCTCTCTCTCTCTCTCTCTCTCTCTCTCTCTCTCTCTCTCTGTGTGTGTGCGTGTGCACGTGTCTGTGTGTGGGTGTGCGGGTGCGGGTGCGGGTGGGTGTGGGTGGCGAGGCAATTGAGTTTGTTTAGTTTTTGGCATTGTTAGGTCGCTCTGTGTTTTTAAGATAAGTTGACTGTTCATTAAAGGAACATCAAACGTCTCTCTCTCTCTCTGTCTATATCTCTGCCCCCCTCTCTCTGGCAGCCCCCCCCCCCTCTCTCTCTGCCCCCCTCTCTCTGGCAGCCCCCCCCTCTCTCTCTCTCTCTGCCCCCCTCTCTCTGGCAGCCCCCCCCCCCCCCCCCTCTCTCTCTCTGCCCCCCTCTCTCTGGCAGCCCCGCCCCCTCTCTCTCTCTCTCTCTGTCTATATCTCTGCCCCCCTCTCTCTGGCAGCCCCCCTCTCTCTCTCTCTCTCTCTCTGCCCCCCTCTCTCTGGCAGCCCCGCCCCCTCTCTCTCTCTCTCTGCCCCCCTCTCTCTGGCAGCCCCCCCCCCTCTCTCTCTGCCCCCCTCTCTGGCAGCCCCCCCCCCTCTCTCTCTGCCCCCCTCTCTCTGGCAGCCCCCCCCCCCCCCTCTCTCTCTCTCTCTGCCCCCCTCTCTCTGGCAGCCCCCCCTCTCTCTGGCAGCCCCCCCCCTCTCTCTGGCAGCCCCCCCTCTCTCTGGCAGCCCCCCCCCTCTCTCTGGCAGCCCCCCCCTCTCTCTGGCAGCCCCCCCCCCTCTCTCTCTCTCTCTCTGCCCCCCTCTCTCTGGCAGCCCCCCCCTCTCTCTCTCTCTGCCCCCCTCTCTCTGGCAGCCCCCCCCCTCTCTCTCTCTCTCTCTCTCTCTGCCCCCCTCTCTCTGGCAGCCCCCCCCTCTCTCTGACAGCCCCCCCCCTCTCTCTCTGCCCCCCTCTCTCTGGCAGCCCCCCCCCCCCCTCTCTCTCTCTGGCAGCCCCCCCCCCTCTCTCTGGCAGCCCCCCCCCCCTCTCTCTCTCTCTGCCCCCCTCTCTCTGGCAGCCCCCCCCTCTCTCTCTCTCTGCCCCCCTCTCTCTGGCAGCCCCCCCCCCCCTCTCTCTCTCTCTCTCTGCCCCCCTCTCTCTGGCAGCCCCCCCCTCTCTCTCTCTCTCTCTGCCCCCCTCTCTCTGGCAGCCCCCCCCCCCTCTCTCTGGCAGCCCCCCCCCTCTCTCTTTCTGCCCCCCTCTCTCTGGCAGCCCCCCCCCTCTCTCTCTCTGCCCCCCTCTCTCTGACAGGCCCCCCCTCTCTCTCTCTCTCTCTCTCTGCCGCCCTCTCTCTGGCAGCCCCCCCCCTCTCTCTGACAGCCCCCCCCCTCTCTCTCTCTCTGCCCCCCTCTCTTTGGCAGCCCCCCCCCTCTCTCTCTCTCTGCCCCCCTCTCTCTGGCAGCCCCCCCCCCCTCTCTCTCTCTCTCTCTCTCTCTGCCCCTCTGTGGTAGCTTATGTTATTATTCACTCCAGGCACATTGTCAACAGTGCTCTGCTCAGTGTTAATCCTAAGGATTTAGTCCTCCATGATTTCCACCTAATTGAACTGTGATGAAAGAAAGTACACGGTGGCTTCTGTCATTTTGTAAGAGAATCTAAATGCCTCTGATGTTTTATAAACCATTGATCCCCATGTGTGTTCTTGATGCAGAGCTCACTTTATACATTCAATAAGAGCAGTGGTTCTCAAACGTCTTCACGTCAAGCACCCCTAAACTGACACAAATTAGACCACTGTCTCCCCCCATCTGATAAGATTTTGTCCCAGGGTCCCCCATCTGATCATCGCTTTGCTTTTAGATGTTTTATTACAGAAAGTGTATGAAACCTACAACCACTCGTCCTACATTCTGCCATTGTGTTACTTATGGATGATGGAATTATAGTGACAATAAATGATTGCCCTTTTCTGTTGACGAAGCCCCTCAAGGCCCCCTGGGGGTCCACGGACCACACTTTGAGAACCACTGAAGAAGAACACTATGGTGAAGCAATTTGGAAGACTGTTGGCTTTTCACTGTGTTGTTATTTTGCCCCTGCTCTGTTTCATTTCTGCTCTGTGTCATTTCAACGTTTTTTATTCACAGGCCATTGCTCAGTGTTTTTCTGGACGGAAAGCTGCATAACGGACGGGACACACATCTTGCGTGTACCTACCTAGTGCGTGTGCGTGGCGTGCTGGCTGCGGCTGGCACGCCCCCGGCATCCACACAGACAGCGTGGCTGCTGTGCGCTGCTGTCTGTCTGCCAACTATCTTTCTATAGAGTTGACCTTTTATTAAATTTGCTATAAACAATACAATGATGATTTTAACTGAAGATGGCTTGGGCTCACTTCGTAATCGAGACAGTATTGATTTGTGTGTGTGTGTGTGTGTGTGTGTGTGTCTGTGTGTGTGTGGTGGGGAGGGGAGGAACGAAGCCACATTGTAGCCTACAGTATGTGGTTTTCAGAGGGCAGGAGATCTGCAGCTGTGAGCTCCGCTCATCCTCCCGTCTCAAATCAAAACGAGCCTTGATTGGCTGTGGCTGCCCCTGTAAAATATCATTTTAATGTCTATTTGTGTCTATTTGTGTAGAGACACGCTAGAGACACGCGCGCGGTAAGCAGAAAAAATAGGCGTCGCTTCTATTCTCTAGATGACGCGCGTCTCACGCCTCGCAAGACACGCGCCTGAGACTCCCGTCTGATGCCGGTGATGTGGCTGCTGTAACCTGTTAACATGGGCGCCAAAATGAAAATCAACAGGTAACGCCACGCAGACGCCACGCAGACGCACAGCAGACGCAAGATGTGTGTCTCGGCCGTAATGAGCATCTTATTCACAGAGGTTAGCAGGTGGAGTTATGGACATGATGTACAGTTTAGGTTGCTCTTTCATATTCAGCACATGCTTTTGACAGAGACACAGATAAATGATAAAGCTATTACCTGCACATCGCTCGGGTCTGGAAGGTGTTGTTGAAGCGGTGTCTGTCGGCCCGATGTCTCGCCGTGATGGATTAGGGTAAAAAATGATTTACAAATTCCGGACGTGGGCAGAATTGCACTTTAAATGCCAACATGTCCTGTTGCCTTTTTCCAATGAAACGTGTGTTTCTACCTGTTCAGAAAAAGGCTGTCAGTTTGGCACCGCGGCATGTTGGGTATGATCGCAGAAAAACTGCCCTTAATCATTGTATTGATTAACTGTTCAACAGAGCCGGATCATCGATTGGTCAATATTAATAGTCCTGTGAGTTGCATGTGAAATGGGATCTGCAGCCATTTCTCCAGGGCCTCATCTCCAGGCTCCTGTCGAGGAGTCTTCCATGATACTGATGATAGTATACCGCTGTGGCCACCTAATGTAATATTCACATTAATTAAGTGGCGTTTGTTCTGTAATCTAGATAGCTAGATGATAACCAGGGGAGTGACAACATAGATTGGATGATAAGATATTCCTTCAGTCATTAACATTTGTAGCAGTGTCCTTCCTGCAGTGCCCGGCCCAGCCTATATATTCTGTATTTTTAAAGTTAATTAATGGCATCATTAGGAGCTGCATACTTACAGACAAAAGCAGTTTTGCATCCCTAAGTATCTCCAGCCAGGCAGGAAGGCCTTGTTTCAGACCCATTTACCTGTTAGCGCAAAACAAAGAGGAAGAGACTCAAACTCCTGCTCATTAAGACTCGTTGGGCCCTATCTTGCCCCTGGCCTTAAAATAGCATTTAACGCCAGGAGCAGCGCAGATAAGTGGGCGTGGTCAGCGCAGTCCCTATTTTCCCCTCAGCGCTAAACCCGGCCTTAAACCATTTTACCACGCCTTTTAGGCGTAGAATTATTCACAACTGTGGTCATTGGTGAACTCCGGTTAGGCAATGACATTCTTCCTTTCGAAGCTCCGATCCACTCGATCCAGTCCGGGTTGCGGCTTTATGCTGTCATCTCTTCATGCCAATTTGGATATCTCAGCACATCACAGATCATAGTGATAGGATTTATCTCCTCAGATCCCTGGTATTCAGTAAAGATCTCCATTTTTCCTAATTTATAACCAAACATTTCTTCATTAAGCCCAAATTGGATTCAACAGGGGGCGGATACCTCAGCAGGGAGGCCAAGCTGATGTGAAAATATGCAATTAAAGAGATGATGTAATTGTTTGCTAATTCAAATATATCTTTTATTATGTTTTAAATGTTTTGTTCCTGAAATATATTTAGGGCCTTGGGAGAGCTGAGGAAACTCTAAATGAAAGATAAACGTATCTCCTTCTCTGCCAGGGGACATGCTGGCCTTGGGGGTAAATGATCAGATGGTCCAACTGAAGTTGAACAATGCTCTATTTGCCAAGCTTTTATGTTAATCCCTGTTTAAGGCAGGTCGGGAAAACATTACCTAGGTTCTCCTTGGGACGGGCCGACTGGTTGGCGTGTTCGACCTTGATGGGAGAGGAGGAAGACCAACACTATGTATTTTGGAGTTAATAAATGATGTTTTTACAATGCGTTGACCTTTCCCCCAAAGGAGATGGGGCCTGCTATCCGGTGTGTATACCAATGGATGGGACACAGCCCATATGAGAAGAGGGGCCCGGGTTCGAATAGGCTTTTTGGTCTTTGGGAATATTTGTCTTACTTGCTATACAATAAGGGAGCTACAGTATATAATATTTAGATAAATATTAGCTTATTGTTACTATTGCAACTATAGGTTGGGAAAATAAATGAATAGTCAAAATAATCGGGATATTAAAGATTGTATCTGCCGACCGAATTGGCAAGTGGTTGTCAAATTTGTTGATAAATGGCAATTGCTAATTAATAAGTGTCCTCATCTTGATCAGAAGAAGGATGAGGCTGCTTTTCCTGTTGTGTTGAGATTTGCAACTATCTCTTCTCTTTTTACATTCCTTAGGAATGGTTTTAGACCAAGAGATAGTGGGTTTGAGCTGTATGAGAATTGTTCCAGCTTCAGACTGAATATAGTTTAATTTGATTCAATCCAGGATGTAGTTTAGATTGTCTAGTCTAAAGTAACCATAGATAAAGTGCTATAAGATTTTAATAGAGAAAATAGCTAAATTAGCTGACCCAAATTATAGGAGTTAAAATAGGAATTAAAATATATCAAGCTGGTAATATTAGCAAATATATTGACAGTTGTTTTGGTAGATAGGAAATAAAATAAGTGACCAGTATTCAGTAAAGGTTAGTGCATGCTGAAGTGCCAGGTCACGTGATGCGGACCAAGAGGAGGAGAAAACACGCCTACCATAAGAGTGACAGAAGGAGAGATCGTATAACTACCAATGACAGCCCAGCAGTGAAGGATGTCCCCAGATGGAGGAGGAACCTTCGGGGAGAGACCAGCCCATACCAGAAGAGAACGCCCCCAAGGAAATGCACTTTAAAAGCCCACGCAAAATATTAGAATTGGTTGGTTTTCAAGGGTCTTTTTCGTGACCTGCTACATATCAGCTGTTAGGAAAGACCACTGGAAATCCACCACGGAGATCTCTGAGGGGTAATTTATATCACTTGACCTGCTCTGTACCATATGCAATATTCTCTATATAAAATAATGTTCTAAATATCAGAATTGCTTGTTGTATTGATTTTTCATATATCTGGAATAATTGGACACGCTGGAAAGGTATTAACATATGTCAACACCTTCTGATTGGAGTGGGCAGTTTTATCTAGGTTAAACCAGGCACAGAAAAATCATTTCCTATCAATAGCCTGAATAAAACAATTCAACATACAGCCAGGCAAATACAGATCTGTTCAGCAGGGCTGATGCGGTCTCCCTGTAGCCTACAATATAGAACGTTAACTATCGGTGACATTCCTGATAGCATCAGGATAGCATTCCATGATCTTTCTGTTGTAAACACATAACTTTCACAATAGTGAACAAGCACCCCCACTCGGCTCATTCAGGGCAGGTAGTTTTATAACTTGTAGGCTACCTGCTGCTCCTGCACATCACAGCACAGGCTAAATGATGCGACATAAATATACATTATGTAAAGTCATGGCATAAATGTGTTTTTATTGAAAAGTATGTGTCAAGTAAGCTAAGTCTTGTTGGAGCGGACATCACAGTACAACCGTGTTACGGTTGTCACTCATCTATATCACGTTGTATTTGCGAGGGATATATATGCCACCTGGATTACATGTATGTTTCACATAGGGTTGTGTTTTGATTTTTATGTTTTATTTTGTCCAATATTGAAATGTTCTAGAATTGCATCTTGTGTTAACATAAATATTATTTATATCTACCACTGAGCCTATTTAGGCTGATTTGGTTGCTATTTATTGTCAAAATGTATTAGCCTCTATGCATGCTGGGAGATTTCACATGTCTGTCTGTGGCTTTGCTAGGGATATGGGATATGATAGTCCATGTATGTCGTGAAAATACCTCATGTTCTTAAAGATAAAAAAAAAACTAGTCGACTACTAAGCACAGTGTCGACTAGTGGTTTTACTAGTCGACTAGTCGACTAGTCTGTGAATGCCCTAGTGCAGTGATTCCCAACCTGTGGGCCGCGGCCCCCTGGTGGGCCGCGAAGGTATTGCAAGTGGGCCGCCAAATCATTTCCAAAAAAGTATGATTTTTGAAAAAAAAAAATTTTTTTTTTTTTTTTTTTTTGAAAGATTTTGAAAAATCATACTTGAAAAAGTATGATTTTTGTTTCTTTGATGTTATTGCTTTTGCTTGAATTGAAGTTTCATCTTTACATCATCTTTATATTGGGTTTGTGTTTATTTGTAACCCTATTGATTTAATGGGCTTTCTTCTGATATTTGGATTTTGTTTGGATCTGATATTGGATGTCAAATTGTTATGAGAATGCATTTTTCCATTGTTGAAGGATACCGTTATTTATTAATCATTTGTTAATTAGCCTGTTACAGACAGCCCCTTGCTTGTCATTTCTGACATCTGTGTGGTGCTGATGGACAGCTCCTTGAATGATTGGTGTGTGTGTGTGTGTGTGTGTGTGTGTGTGTGTGTGTGTGTGTGTGTGTGTGTGTGTGTGTGTGTCTGTGTGTGTGTGTGTGTGTGTGCGTGTGTGTGTGTATGTGTGTGTGTGTGTGGACAGCTCCTTGAAAACTGTAATACTGAAGGTGTTGCAACATGTTACAGGTGCTGTGTTAGTGACTGTGGAGCTTCCCACATGTTTCTCCTGTATTCAGTTCAGTCCTTTATGTTCAATTTTCAATAAAAAAGTGCTCTGAGAACGCATTATATGGCCTTTGTATTTATGGGGTCGGAGGTGGGCCGCGAACATTTTTGAGACATAAAAGTGGGCCCTGAGTTGGAAAAGGTTGGGAACCACTGCCCTAGTGTGTGTGTGGTGTGTGTGTGCGTGTCCACACATTGTGTGCCACCTGCTGACTGCTGGGGGTAGTGCTATCAGTAACTGGCCATTTTTGGCCATTTATTCGGCCATAATGATGACCTCATTTAAATATCCGGCCTGTCACCGTCTGGTCGGGAACCTTGCCGTTACCCGTGCCAAACATGAATGCTGTCAGGCTGACGTTGGCCAAGAAAATGGAAACAGCGATACCGAGATACATAGGCTTGCTCATTTATGTGTAAGATTCGAGGTTTTCACCGATCAGTATTTGTGTGTATGTGTGTTTGCAGCGGAGTGTGGTGGCAGTTTCAAGGGTGAGTCCACAGGGCGCATCCTCTCGCCTGGGTATCCCTTCCCTTACGACAACAACCTAAGATGCACCTGGACCATTGAGGTCAACTCTGGCAACATCGTCAGGTAGCTCACAAGTCACTGATATGTTAGTCTCTCAAGACAGACATGTTGGCTCCTGCAATTTACAAATGCTCCCTCCTACCCGCCTGTACTTCAGCAGCTCTCAAAGTTGCTCAAAAAATAAGGTGGGATATCCGGTACAAAATAAGGTGGGATATTCGCTCATTTCCCCACTTCTGTGTCCCCTGTGCAGTCGCTTAATAGCTCAGTCTGGAAAACAAATGAGAGGAATCCTAGCTAGCTGCTGAGCATAAATGGAAATTGGACAAGCTATTTTCATTTATTTTACTGGATATATTTATTTTCATGAACGTGTCGCGAATACCATTAAACTACTTCCTCTGTCCACATTTTAATGGGTGGAAGTACAGACTGTCTCTGGAGCATTTAAAGATTGTGGAGGAGATAGACTGGCTTGAGAGACTACTGATGTATTGAAATTAAATATTTAAATCTATTCATGCATATAGTATGGATGAAAAACAATATGATCTTTTTTTCTTTTCTTTTTTACCTAAGTCCAAACCATTCATAACATTTCATTAATTTTACATTAAATGACTATACTACTGTATTAGCTAACCTATCGTTCATTTTGTGATAAAAGCACCAGATTTTTCAGATATGTCTATAGATATATTCTGAACAAAACTGGATATTGGGGCATTGCAAATTTGCCCCCTGGTGGCCGTCGCAGACATTTTTCAAAATGGCCACCATCAATTTGTCTACATTTCCCATCCCATTGGACCCACATGCAATACCAGACATAATATAGATCCTAGTAAGCTTGAGAACCAAATAAAAAATAGTAATTCAAAATCATATGGACTTTTACAATATAATTGGTCATTTCATTATGTGTGCACATACTGTATATAGGCCTATTAGTGTGGCTATTGTTCATTTAGTGTTAAAAGTGCCAAATTTGGCACAGAAATAGCTTAATAATAAATAACATTAACTCATTGAGTGCCAGCCACTTTTGGAGAACGGACGCTCCCAGTGCCAGAGTTTCAGAGCTTTTTTCAGTGATTTCTCGAGGCCCCCAGAATATGTAAGGGATAATGTATATTGAGGCGGTGATTACGGGGGAAATAATGACCGACAGGTGGATTGAGCCCGACGCGTAGCTCCAATCGTTCACCTGAAGGTCATTATTTCCCAGTAATCACCGCCTCAATATACATTATCCCGCTTAGAACACGGCCTACAACTAAATCATTCAATAATCTGACAAAAATAATTATTCAAATATATTTTTTAATAGCGTTTTCAACGACAAAGCGGTTTCATTCGTAATTGGCACACAAGACACCACAGCTGCAACTGGTTGGCCTAATTAGTAGTGGCTTGCTGACAAAAGGCTCTTATCAACTGATTAATCCAGGTGTGGCAGAGCAGCGGTCGGTTGTCGAGAAATAATGACCGGTGAATATTGTTGATTGACCAATCAGAATCGAGTATTCAAGAGAGCCGTGTTCTAATGTGTGATATTACTATGTAAACACTGAACATGCAAAAAGAACGATGAGACTCTCTTCTATCATCAGCTAAAACAGGTTTATTGATATAATTTTCCGTTCTTTAGTTATCAGCCGGAGAAGATAGCTTGATTTAACCAAAAACAGCCGTTTTTTTCTAGAAGCTGAGATAATGACCCTTTTGTGAAATTAAACATTTCAAACACATCACTGACTCTGAAGCTAATTTTCTGATGTAGTCACACCTCAAAAATAATTTCCTTCAATAAAACAGTGAAGGCCAGGGAATTTTGTTTGGCAGAATAATACTTTTTAGCTGCAACCAGCAGCGCTGGCCCCTGCGTGCGCTGCTGGTTGCAGGTTCTTGCTGGTCTTGATTTGCTGCTGGTGGGCATCGGATATTCTGGCTTGCGTTTGCCAATCCTGTCCTGCTGTCTGGGTCAGTGTTGTGTGCTGCTCTGCATGCCTCCCCTCCCACCCCTCAACTGCTCACTCCTCCTCCGTATGGGAGTGTCTCTGGTGGCTCTCTGCTGAGTTTGCTGTGCACAGTGAAGGGTGCGCGACATCCAGCTTTTTTACAGCGTTCCGCGTGTGTTTGTCACCGGCTCCCATGCTTCCAGTTGAGAATAATAACAACTCCACGGCTGATCATGCGGATGGGCTGTCGCAGCGGACACGGAGGAGCTCAATTGTGGGAGCAGATTGGCTGCTGCAGGCACAGCTAACGTTATGCTCCATGCATATCGATGCATACGGATGCGATGCGATTTCCGTTTCCCCAACGACTTCTTCTCTGTTTTTCTCTGCCTTTCTGTAATCTGGAGAGCACTGTCGCCACCTAAGGGTTCTGTAAAATAGGTTATAGACCTCCAATAGCTACAATATTTGTACAGGAGTGCAGAAGGCTTTGATCGACGTCCCACCGTCAAAAAACGCATTGGACGTCGAAAGACGTCCTTGGCACTCAATGAGTTAATGCACAACAAGTAATTAAGTAATTCAAGAATGACAGTAAATGACATTAAATACACTTACTCTTTGATGCACGCACACTTAACATCAGAAAAGGACTTCAAACAATCTTACTAAGGCAATTGGAGCTTGGACTAGGTTTTCAGGACATGTGGTCGATTGTCATCAAGGACTGAATGGCTGCCCTTGAAGAGTGGGGTCCTACTAATATTGGGTGCTACTGAAGGGTGGCCAATCTGCCTGATTAAAAGTCTATAAACTAAAATAATTCCAACAGCAGAACTTGCTGGCCTTTTGTACAATAATGAAGTGACCAATTACTTTGTAAATCCATAAAAGTCCATATCATTTTGAAAGAGTATTTTTATTTGGTTCTCAGGCTTACTAGGATCTATATTATGTCTGGTATTGCATGTGGGTCCAATGGGATAGGAAATGTTGACAAACCAGTGGTCGCCATTTTGAAAAATGCCTGCCATGGCCACCAGGGGGTGATGGCCCAATATCCAGTTTTGTTCAGAGAATGGCCCCTATCGTTGCATCGGCGCAGTTTCTAGGCCGAGCGGCAGGCGCAGATCAAAGCAGTGGGCGTGGAAAGGCGCACTTGATATCGTCGTGCTGGCGCTAGATGCAGCCCAAAGCATTACAACCACGCCTTTTAGGCGTAAAATTATGCACCGTCATGCTCATTGGATAAGTGCAATAAACGAATCGCACGCTTGCCTTTTTAGCTCCAATTCCAGTGATCCCGCAAAACCAGACGAAAGCCAAACGCTCTGCCCCCCCCCCCCCTCCCTTCATCCAGCCTGTCTGTCTGCATTATAGGCTATTATTCCATATTATTATGCTTCTCAAACCAATCTAACTGCAGTTTCAATACTGCAAGCATGTAAATACGCTACACTATAGCAAGATCAAAGTGAAAATAATGTACTAAACGCATCAGCTAGAAAAATATAGCCTATTAGATTGGTGAAAGTTTGTCCAGAAAGATATCGTTTTCTCTCCCCTGCTGCAGGTAGAATGATGCACATCAATATACCCTACATTATGTAAAGTCATTGCATAAATGTGTTTTTATTGTAAAACTAAATGTGGAGTAGGGCGAAGTTATTGGAGCGCACATCACAGTATAGCAGATGACAGTAGAAGCTTCCGAAGCGCGTTCCGCTGTCACTTACCTAAATCACGTTAAATCCACACAGGGTATATATAGGCTCAAGAGGACATATATGTTTCACATAGGGTGGTGTTTCATTTCATGTTTTATTTGGTCCAATATTGAAATGTTCGACAATTGCAGGTTGTCTTACCATTACACATTATTTTAGATCTACCTTTTATATCTATTTCGGCTCTATTTAGTAGCGAAATGGAGGACCCAATTGCATGCTGGGAGTGGACATTCACAGGCAGTAAACTTACAACTGCTATTTCCTATGGGAAGCTGGGTGCTGCTATGTGTTGTGTCTGTTTGAGCGAGGGAGTCAGAGAGAGAGAGAGAAGGGTGACTCAGAGGCAGAAGAGCACTGGCGCACTGAATAGGCCTGGTTTCAGAGAGAGACAGAGAAGGGTGACAGGGGAGAGGCACAAGTGCACTGGCGCAGTGAATAGGCCTGGTTTTCAAAGGCGCAAAGCGCTAAATTTAAGGCAGGTGCCAAGATATCAGTACGCCGAGATTTAAGGCCGACACGCCCACTTTGGCCCATTCTGGGACTGCGCCACGCCCATTCGGCCTAAAGCGCATTTGGCAGCGTAAAGCCATATTGATATCGTCCCAAAACAGGCGCAAGGCACGTTTTTTTGCGGTTAAGGCCCGTTTTAGTGCCGAAGGCCTGTGGGAGAATAGGGCCCTATATCTATAAACACATCTGTAAAATGTGGTGCTTCTATTACAAAATGAACGATTGGTCTCATATGTTGAGCTATGGCTGGAAGCCCTTTTGAAAAATGGTCATACAAATGCCAATCTGCAATGCCCCAATATCCAGATGTCTTCTACATATATTAAGCTATTTTCTGTGCCAAATTGGCACTTTTATCACAAAACAAACAATAGTCACACAAATAGGCCTGTAATGTACACGTCTGCCATGGCCACCAGGGGGAAAATTTGCGATGCCCCAATATCCAGTTTTGTTCAGAATATATCTATGAACATATCTGCAAAATCTGGTGCTTTTATCACAAAATGAACGATTGGTCTCATACGTTGAGCTACGGCTGGCAGCCATTTTGGAAAATGGTAATAAAAATGCCAATCTGCAATGCCCCAATATCCAGATACCTTCTACATTAAGCTATTTATGTGCCAAATTTGGCACTTTTATCACAAAACGAACAATAGACACAGGCCTGTAATGTACACACATAATATAATGAAATTATCAATCAATCAATTACTAATTTTGAATGAATATTTTTATTAGGTTCTCAGGCTTGTGATGCCGTTTTGTGCGAGGAATGAGCTATGATAACTGAGGACTGATGACTGACGAGTGATGCCGTATTGTGCGATGACTGACGTGTGAGGAGTGAAACAGTAATGCAGGAAGAATGACAGTGTTTTTTCGTGTGAGGACTGAAGGTGTTTCAGAGCAGACCCGATACGGTTTACTAGGAGACACAAGAACTGACAACACTTAGACTGAGGAATGATAGCCAATACTCACGCTACAAACACGCTATATTTTTTAATCTTCTGCCTAGGCATTTTTTTTATATAAAATAATAATAACGATTAATCGATAATTGATCATAAATTTTCCCGATGATCGATTACGGACATTTCTTCAAATGCCCATCCCTAGTTGCTACATGGGTTTTCCCTTTGACTTTAATTTAATCTGGTTTCAGATTATGTCAAACAGCAGCTATTTTGCTTGCCTCCTGGTGAGCAATTTCTTTAGTATAAAGCCCCTTATGGAACTTTTAGCTGGTTATGAAACAGTCTCAATTTAATACTGATACCTATCACAGTACCTACATCAGCAAATAAGACCCATCAGCGAGAATATTGGCCGCTTCTAATATATACTTATCAATCTAAATCCCTGTGCGCAGGTTGGGACAGTGGAAGGAGGCTCAGTGTTCAGGCCAGGCTCGGAGAAGCTGTGCCTGGCCTGCCGCGGCTCAGCTGGCCTGCTGGTGACAGCGTGAGGATGCTGTTCAGGAAATACAGTCTTCATTCTGGGAAAACTACTGTTTTTGTCCACAGGGGCCGCTACTGTAAAATTAACACAAGATTAAAGTTCTATGTAGCTGCTTTAATTTGGAGAAATTGCACAAGTAAACACATCCCACTGAAATGAATTCAACTGAACTTGAGTAAATCCAACTGCCAAATGAAGCTGAGTTCAACTCTGTCCCACTGATTGGAAGTAACAAACTGACTTGACTTGACTCTTAACTGATTCGACTTGAACTGAACCGGACCGGACCAAACAAACTGAACTAAGCCGAGGTGACAGCCTCCCTTGTCTCCCTCTCCCAGTCTCCAGTTCCTGGCGTTCGACACAGAGGCGTCCCATGACATCCTGAAGGTGTGGGACGGGCCTCTGGAGAACGAGATGTCTCTGAAGGAGGTGAGTGGCTCGCTGCTGCCCGAGGGGATCCACTCCACCCTCAACCTCGTCACCATTCAGTTCGAGACCGACTTCTACATCACCAAGTCCGGCTTCACCATCGACTTCTCCAGTGAGTTTTCCTCTTTCCTTCCAAGGAGGTGAAGTAGATCCATGGTGTGTTTGCTCGTACTGTAACTTGAAAAATGATTCGGAAAAATAATGTTGAATTGTAAATAGGGATGCACCGATTGCGATTTTGTTGGCCGATTCCGATTTCCGATTTTTGAATAGTCTGACTTGCCGATACCGATTTTTGCCGATTCCGATTTTTTTTCTAAGAACAATAATTGGCGGGTTATTTTTTTACTTTTTTACTTTGCTTTAATAGAAAATTAACATTCATGTCACATTTCTTATCATTTGCATGAGTTAGGACGATCTCACTCAAAAACATCTCAAAATAAAAGTGTTCCAGGTTACTGGACAGAGCTTTTCTTTTTTGTGTAAATACAATGAATATAAAACAATAAATTCCAGTATATCCCACAGCTATCATGCATTTACTTTTCCAAAAGAAAAAAGGTGCAACAGAACAGGGGCTTCAGATGGAAAGTAGCCTATGGCTAAATCTGTTACAAAGCATATCTTCCCCTATGGGGTTTAATGTTTTTTTGTATATGTCCCTACCAAATAAACTAATAAAATAAAATAAATAAACGTCAAAATGTTATCCATGGACAAGGAGTTTATAGCCTATAGCTCTGGAGCCCAGAGACCTTCGAAGCCATGCCCACTCTACAGTTGTGGATTTGGCTGTTATTGAGTAGCCTAGATGAGGAAATGAGTTTGAGTTGACTCCGTTTGAATATCGTAGTTTACACACACACAGAGCGCGTTTTTTTTAATCCGCCATTCGAAAAAAAATCATCTTGCACACTGGTCCGATGCGTTTTATTATTATGTTCGTCGTTCTATTCGCAATACGAAACACAAGTCCTCTCCTGGCTGTATCCACGTTACAACGTGAGTCGTGACTGACAGATAGCAGCAGCAGCAGCAGGCAGCGGTGAAGTGGACGCTGGTCGGGGAAGAGCTGGTGAGGTGAAGCGAGCCGCTCAGACTGGAGTGGACTCCAACCTACCCTGCCCCTCCGCGGCTCCACACCGACGAAGACATGCTGTGGCATGTGTGTAGTGGCAGCTTTTGTTTTGGCTGCAACTCATCCGTCTCTGTCTCGCTGCTTTTGGGTGCGCGCACGTCACTTGAAAATCGGCTCACAGAATAGTCACTGTTTCTAAGTTAAGTTATCCTTTATTTATCCCATTGGGGAAATTCATCCTCTGCATTTGACCCATCCTCTACTAGGAACCTTCCTAGAACTAGGAGCAGTGGGCAGCCACTCTATCTATGCAAAGAGAATGTGATAGTTTATTTATTTATTTGATCTCATGTTAATCTCTCATTATTTCCTCATATGGCACAGATTATTTCAGGTAATGAACATGGGTGTTGTAACTACCAGTGGCGAACCGTCAGGGCCTTCTAGGTATTCACTAGAAGGTATTCACCTTAGGTATTCACTGACTAGAATACCTTCTAGGTATTCCCCCTAATAAATTATTTGTATTTGTTATTTATTAGTTTTTATTCACTGAAATTGTTCAGATCTTGGACTCACTTTGTTTCAGCAAATATGGGGTTTTAAATATTTGGACCAGCCTCCACCGGCAAATGGTATTGATTGACAGCAACCCTTCGCGAAGACCGACTCTTGTCATGACATGAGGATGACAATTTTGATGACAGGTGTCTTAACCAATCAGAATATCATTTAGTTGTGGCGTTAGCCAATCACAATTAGTTGAGTTGTGGGTGGGATATGTCGAGGGATTCGCGAATCCAAGCCAACCAGGAGACGAGAGACGGACGACAAGGAGGAGTTTATGATGATGTGGTTGTGATGAGGAAATGCCGCATAGAAGGCATTATACAGAATGTATAATGTATGCAAGGTAGACGCCCTAAGAAAACAGCGTGTCTTCCAGCATTAGCATCTTACCTCGGTCCACTGTGGATTTCTCATTATCTGCAAGTCAGGAAGTTACGAAATTGAAGTATAGTAGCTTTTAATTCTAATATCTATTCAGCCCATGTTGATCTCTCAGTATTTGCTGTAATCTTTAGCCACGACTGGATGAGCTATCTCACATTCCACCACTGCGGGTCTCACACCTCATCGACTCAGCCACTCATGATGTTGCTAGATTTATTTTATTTGCTATTCAGCCAGTGTGATCCATTGCACACATACATGATCTGTGACTGACTGCACCTGATCATAGCTGGTGTTGAAGTCAGAGATGTGTGTCTAAAGAGCGTGTTAGCTTATGACTAGCTAGTTTTATAGGAGCGAAACAAAAATCACTATCCAAGAGGTAAATAAGAAAGAATGACAACACATCCCCTGAGTTCAGTGCATAGTGTTCAAATACATTATTCATATAGGTAGTTTAATGTGGTGTTGCACGTAAACGTACAACTGTTTTAAAAGGGTTTGCAGTACTGTGATTATTATTTTTTATATTAATTTGTTGTTAAACACTAATTCTAGGGGTCTACAAAGTCAGACTCCTCTTCCTTGTCACGCAGCAGTTGTGTTAAGTGTCAGTGTGAGGTTTTTTCCTCACAGATATTCAATATTATTGATTGATTATCCATCCATTATCCCCATTATATATTGTCCTCATTGATTTGGTAATCAATCACCTGATTCCATGTACTGTATGATTGTTTTTTTTCTTCCAATCATGTGATGTCATTCGTTCTTGTTTAATTCCACATCGTTGCCTCTAGTTTTGCTCGATGTATTTGATGTATTTGACTTTGAAAACAGAAAAGCAAAATAGCAGCAACATCAAAAGAAGAATAAGCAATATACATAAGTGAGTCAGGTGTCTTAATAAAGTCTATGGAGAGAGGAACAGTTGAAGAGTCCCTCAGAGTCTTGTTGCCCTGGGCCGCTTGGCAGCTGTGCTTTAGGAAAACACTGCAGGATTTTAAATGCTGATATCAGCCAGTAATCTGTTCTTTTCTATAACTGTCTTAGAGCTCCAGCTCCAGCTTGACAGCTGTCTACTGCATGATATGAAATTCTGTGTGTGTGTGTGTGTGTGTGTGTGTGTGTGTGTGTGTGCGTGTGCGCCCGCCCTTCAGGTTCGCTTGCGACAGCCTGCAGAGATCCTGGCATCCCCATGAATGGCAGTCGCGTGGGGGAGGGGCGGGAGCCGGCTGAGTCAGTCACCTTCTCCTGTGATGCAGGATACGAACTGCAGGGGGAGAGCAGCATCACCTGCATCCAAGTGGAAAATAGATACTACTGGCAACCCAGCCCACCAAGCTGCATCGGTGAGAGAGAGAGAGAGAGAGAAGGAGGGAGATACCAGGGATGAGAGTGACAGAGAGAGATAGGGAGAAGAGGAGGGAGATATTGGAGATGAGAGTGACAGAGAGAGAGAAGGAGGGAGATAATCGGGGTGAGAGTGACAGAGAGAGATAGGGAGAAGAGGAGGGATATATTGGGGATGAGTGACAGAGAGAGAGAGAGAGATGGCGAGCGGAAGAGAGAGGCAGGCAGAGAGTTTTTCTATTAACTGGCTGCAGCAGACACCATAATTCTCATGGATGTCGTATGTGTGGGGTAAACAGAGCACTTCAGATGTCAGTCGTTGCCAACTCTGACGTGACCAAATCCACTTCTGTGGACAGTGGAGGACTGAGCACCCCGAGGTCACACAGCACAGTGTCTCAGTGCAGCTCAACTACTAATTACGTAACAATACAATTAGAACTAATCACCCTAAGTAGTTCCCAAGAAACCTGCTTTAGACGTTCTTGAGTGCTGGCCAACTGCAGGATCACATGACTCAGCGTAATGAAATGACATAATTGTACATTTGACAACTTGATGTGATTATTATATATATATAAATCCTCTAAATCCCTCGCTGTTTTTAAAACAAGCCTTAAAACCCACCTGTTCCGCTCTGCTTTTTATTAGCTCGGAGCTTTTAGCTGTTTTTAGCTTGTTTTTATTTTATTTTATTTTAATTTATTTATTTTACTATTTTAGCTACTGTAAAGCACCTTGAGATTTGTTTTACATTTTAAAGTGTGCTATATAAATTAAAGCCATTATTATTATTATTATTATTATATATAATATATAATAATATATATATATATATACATATATATAATATATATGATATAATATATATATATATATACATATATATATAGGACGAATCAGCGTGACGTCACTTGCCACCCAGAAATGCGGAACTCCGCGGCAGTTAATAGTATGAGTTGTGCCAAAAAAACGTTAATGTCTCAAAAACTATACATCACATCGCTTATATTTTGACATTTTGAGTGAGAGCACAATTACCTCAAGTGTTTGATCTATAATATATGCATGTCGTGTTAAAGTTGTGTGAACTGTCGCAGTTTTTAAAATGTAAACAGAGTTAGCCGGCTAGAGTCAGACATTCAAGCCTCGCGCCACTTGGGCTCCATAGGGTTCCATTGCCGTTGCCACCCAGTGAGTTTGTTTACCAAAATGGTGCTCAGCTGATCCCTCATATTCATATATATATATATACAGTATATATATATTTTTTTTTATATATGCAGAGTTGCGCATTTCTGGGTGGCAAGTGCTGAAATTAGCTGGCTTACTCATCTCTATTGTGGAATTGATCATAAATTTTCCCGATGATCGATTACGGACATTTCTTCAAATGCCCATCCCTACAGTAGTTGCTACATGGGTTTTCCCTTTGACTTTAATTTAATCTGGTTTCAGATTATGTCAAACAGCAGCTATTTTGCTTGCCTCCTGGTGAGCAATTTCTTTAGTATAAAGCCCCTTATGGAACTTTTAGCTGGTTATGAAACAGTCTCAATTTAATACTGATACCTATCACAGTACCTACATCAGCAAATAAGACCCATCAGCGAGAATATTGGCCGCTTCTAATATATACTTATCAATCTAAATCCCTGTGCGCAGGTTGGGACAGTGGAAGGAGGCTCAGTGTTCAGGCCAGGCTCGGAGAAGCTGTGCCTGGCCTGCCGCGGCTCAGCTGGCCTGCTGGTGACAGCGTGAGGATGCTGTTCAGGAAATACAGTCTTCATTCTGGGAAAACTACTGTTTTTGTCCACAGGGGCCGCTACTGTAAAATTAACACAAGATTAAAGTTCTATGTAGCTGCTTTAATTTGGAGAAATTGCACAAGTAAACACATCCCACTGAAATGAATTCAACTGAACTTGAGTAAATCCAACTGCCAAATGAAGCTGAGTTCAACTCTGTCCCACTGATACATCACATCGCTTATATTTTGACATTTTGAGTGAGAGCACAATTACCTCAAGTGTTTGATCTATAATATATGCATGTCGTGTTAAAGTTGTGTGAACTGTCGCAGTTTTTAAAATGTAAACAGAGTTAGCCGGCTAGAGTCAGACATTCAAGCCTCGCGCCACTTGGGCTCCATAGGGTTCCATTGCCGTTGCCACCCAGTGAGTTTGTTTACCAAAATGGTGCTCAGCTGATCCCTCATATTCATATATATATATATACAGTATATATATATATTTTTTTTATATATGCAGAGTTGCGCATTTCTGGGTGGCAAGTGCTGAAATTAGCTGGCTTACTCATCTCTATTGTGGAAACATGTCACTCAAGGATTGTGTGTGTGTCTGTGTTGGGGGGGTTAAGTAGTATTGGAGAGTTCTAGCTCCATAGATACCGTCGGTCTGTGTGGGAACGCCCACAAAATGTCACTACGGCTGGCGCGCGAGACTAGACTGTGTGTGTGGGGGGTGGGGGGGCTGCGGCGGCTCTACACTACAAGATTGGGGATTCTAGAGCAGGTAGGCTTCATAGACGTCTGTGCAGATGTACGTTTACTGCGGTGGTTAACTCCGCGATCCTGTCTGCCTGCGCTGGGCTAGCAACTGAATGCTAACTATGCTGAATAGGGAGAATGGGAGGATTTCCCCCATGCTGACCCATTGACCCACGTGTCAATGATGTGATGACTACATGATGATATGATCTGACAACGGGAATCTGATTTGTGTTATGGGGGGAAAAAAGGCAATTGTAGGCAAGGTTTAGGGGAGTAACGTCATGGTAATGCTAATGCCTTAGAATTAACTACTGTAGTTACCAATATTGGTAGCAAGCTAGAGTAGCTAGTCACTGCTACAGTAGGTAAATCAACAGCTGTTTAAACAAATCTGTGAAGCGTTGTGTTGTTAAAGTCCCTGGAAACCAAAATCCACAAAAGCCTTCTAACTATTAAATTTAGGGTCTTATGTGAGTAATTGTGTGCCTCAGAAAAGAGAGAGAATTACTTTCAACCCTAACCCCAAAAATCTACACTTTTCTACAAGGTCTGGATTTCCATTTCCTCATTGAAGAGAGCGAATGCACTTATAAGATTTAATCGAATCACACGCACGCACGCACGCATGCACACACACACTGACACACAGTAGCGCTGTGCACTCGCAGCGCAGCGGCGAGTGTGTCCGCCGAGCAACGCGCGAACACACACACACTCCATCTCTCTTTCCTTCTCTCTCTCTCCTTATCTCTCTCTCGCTCTCCGTCAACGGAGAGAGAGGTCTCCTCCGAGCAGGTCTCCTCCGAGAGAGAGAGAGAGAGGAAAAGACCTGCTGCAGACGGGACATGCCCACACAGTCCGCGGAAGAAAATATACTCTAAAATCTAATTGATTGTCATGACTTTTGCCATGACTGTCAAACCTAAATTTATATACTTTGCGACGTTCATCATCGTTCAAATTTGGCTGGTGGCTTAATAACATAGGTTCCTGTGATGTGATGAACTCAAAATGCTAAATAATAAAAAAATATTTCTGGTTTCCAGGGACTTTAAGCAACAAAAGCACCAGATGATGTTGGTTATGATAGCAATGAAATACATTTCTTACTCAAATTGAGTAACATGTCTTCTTGACTCCTACTTGGATAAGAACCGTAGTATATAAAGCTATCTAGTTCAAATTAACTGGCGGATAGGAAAAAATTACAATAAACAGCAGAATAACTCAAAAACTTAAAGGACGGCTTTCCCGTGGGGAATATGAATATATATTAAATCTCACGCCCCTAAGGTTTTCGAATCCGTTGAAATTTTTGAAATTGGTTGTTCACAGCCAGAGCTATCAACCATCTCTCACATATTTTTTGGCCCAGCCGACGCGTTTTACGTCAGATGGGCCAAGAACGCCTTGCGGAAGTCGAGCACCTATGAACTACACTACTTGTGGGCCTGTGCCGCCATGGTCCCACCTCTAGAGGTCCTCCACGCCCCTTCAGAGGTCTTGAAGAAAAACAAAAGGCAGCCATCTTTTTCCACCGCCTAGCCTACGGTAGCTAATGTTAGCTTCCCATAGCTCCTTGCAAAGAGACCATATCTCGGGAACGGAAGCACATACAGACACGGGACTGGCGGCATTGGAAAGCTCGTCAAATTTTACATCTAGTAGAAGGTGCGTTGAAGTAACGAAATCAACGCTGAGCAATGTACCCGTTTTTACACATTTTTACATGAAATAGTTACAACATCAGATGCTCCTAACTCCTAGGAAAATGCCTTAAAATGCACGATTTTTTTTTTATGAAGACATCTCCCGACATATATACTACCGTTTAAATTTGGTGCAATTTGGAGGCAATTTTTTTTTGTTATTATTATTCTTCTCATAATGTTTTTATGTCGAAGCCTTCTTCTTCTTCTTCTTTGAGTTTAATGGCGGTTGGCAAACCTATATGTGCATTACCGCCACCTACTGGAGTTTGATATCAGCCAAATGCCTGAGGGGTGGGCGTGGAATCTAAGGCCACGCGAGCCCAGTGCATTGTGGGAACTGTAGGATTTTGGCTCCCTGCTCCCGCCCCTCCCCCCCACCAGCCCCCCCACCCCACACAGAGCGGATTTTGGTTGATAGCTCAGGCTGTGAACAACCAATTTCAAAAATTTCAACGGATTCGAAAACCTTAGGGGCGTGAGATTTAATATATATTCATATTCCCCACGGGAAAGCCGTCCTTAAATTCCAATGAATTAGAATTAAAAGCTTAAAAGATCTTCAAGTGCTCAGTCCTTGCCTGCACAAGTATTCAGGACAGAATCCAGTTCGACCACAGGAGCTGGCAACAGTCCAAGCACATAAAGAATATACTTTAGAATCTCGGTAATTACTCTGTACAATTATTTCTAAATGTCCTTCTTTTTCATATTTCCCATCTTTCTCTCTCAAGCTCCGTGTGGCGGGAATGTGACAGGATCTTCAGGATTCATCCTGTCTCCCAACTACCCACACCCCTACCCGCACAGCAAAGACTGTGACTGGCTGATCGCTGTCCACTCGGACTATGTCATTTCCTTGGCTTTCATCAGGTAATGTGTTCATGGGGATTCTCTCTCTTTTTTTTCCTCTCTATATTTTTTCCCAGATTTCTTTTTATTTTTTATCATTTTTATCCCCCATTAGTGCTAATTTAATTTATTTATCCTGGTTGCTGCTCCACCCTCTGCCAATCTGGGGGGAGCCGAAACTGGCTCCATGCTTCCTCCGAGACATGGGCAGTTAGCCAGCCGCTTCTTTTCACCTGACAGGGGAAGCTTCACCGGTAGGACATAGCACGTGGGAGGATCACGCTATTCCAACGAGTTCCCCTCCCTCCGAACAGGCGCCCCGAACGACCAGAGGGGGCACCACTTCAGCGACCAGGATATTGCATGTTTTGGTGAGGGGTTCCTATATGAAGGAAACCCCCAGGGGGCATGGGGACAACATGCAAACTCCACACAGAAAGGCCCTTTTGACGACCCCACCCGGGCGGTGGGCACTCGAGGACATGCGGACGGGCACGCACTCCTTCAGGGATCACAGTGTCCCAGGTGGGAATCAAACCCAGGACCTTCTAGCTGTGAGGCGACAGCGCTTACCACTGCACCACCGTGCCCCGGCCCGCTCTCTTTGACTGAATGACTGTTGATGAATATTAAGGTGGCCCCCTCTCTTTGCCTGAATGACTTGATGAATATTAATTCCATAGTCATTTCATGAAGGCGTGGAGAAACCAAGGTGAATGCGCTCTCCCTCTTCTGGAGGTGAAGGACATGCAGCGTGTTTCTTTTCAGACTTTGTCCTTCAAAACAAACATCTAATAGAGTTAGCGAAATGCTACTTTCTCCCTTAGGAATGCAAAATGAAAGTATGAAGTTATGATTTTAAATTGGAGTTGCCTTGATCTAACTAAAATGCAATTATCTCCAAGCGATTTACATTTTTGTCATAAACCAAGCTCATTATTTTGAAAACAAACGCTCCTCTCTCACTGCGGCATGTGATTTGATATACAGTGCAACAATATGAAACGATCTTTTCACACTGCATTGCCGTTGCCGCCTGGGAAGATTTTGTGCCACTGCAGTGTCACAACAATTTAGTCTCTTTCTCACCTCTTGGGGGAGATATCTTTTTTTTATCTCTTTGTCTGGAGATTGCAAAGCGAATCGCTGGCCATGAATCACTCCTAGCACTGCGGTGCACACGCACAATTTAAAACCCCTAATGCAGTCTAAATCTCTCACACAATCTGTACAATCTGGTACTTAAGACTTGGTAAAACTAATCACTGTTTTACTTCTCATTTGTCTGATTGTTTGCACTTGTCACAGCTTCAGCATTGAGCCCAACTATGACTTCATGTATATCTACGATGGGCCAGACAGCAACACACATCTGATTGGCAGCTTCCAAGACAGCAAACTTCCCGAGAAGATTGAGAGCACTTCCAACTTCATGTACCTGGCGTTCCGTAGCGACGGCTCTGTGAGCTACACCGGCTTCCATATGGAATACAAAGGTACTGGGATTCTCTATGCATTTGCATAGAATATCATTATGCATGTTGGCAAATAAAGAGTTGACTTTTCTCATGTTGCAGCAGTGGGATTTAGTTGAATTAGCGAATAGGCTTTTTGATGTATGCCACACAGCTGCTTCCTCTGATGGGGATGCCAGATCAGAATCAGAATCACTTTTATTGCCACAGTATTTGCAAGTTACATACAAGGAATTTGTCTTAGTGTGTGTATGCAGCGTAGCGGTCACATCAATATACAGAGATAAGAAGTAGGAAGATAACTAAAGACAATCGCAAAGTTGCAAGTGCAATCAAATCGAGTAAATATATACAATATGTACATGAGTGGTGAAGTGTTCTGTGGATGATAAATATGAATTTACGTTGGATTTACATGAGATTTACAAACTGAGTTTAATAGACGTTAAATAGGGAGTGGATTTACATTAATTTACAGTCGGAGTTAAATAAGAGTTTACATTGAATGTACATGAATTTACAGGCTAAGTTAAATAGGCATTAATGTGCAGGGAATTTACATGAATTTAAAGTCCCAGTTAGACAGGCATTAAATTCAATATGAGTTCCAGTTGTATGGCGGGGAGGGGGGGGGGGGGGGGGGGGGGGGGGGGTTGAGGTGAGTTTAGGAGGAGGTAGTGAGTGGGTGGGGGGGGGGGGGCTGTTGGTGAGGTCCTTGGGGAGAATGCCCTCAGATTCACCCTAATCCATTTTCACCATTTTCACCAACACTGATATCTATGACTTTTTATTAACACAGCTTTGTTATATCAAAGCGACCCTTGTGTCCTAGACATATTTTTAGATATTTCCACCTCATTAGAAAATAGTCTTTTTGGACAATTGTCTAAATGCTCTGTTGTTTCGGCAGCAAAACTGCGGGAGGCGTGTTTTGATCCGGGGAATGTGATGAATGGCACTCGAATGGGCGCCGACTACAAGCTGGGATCTATGGTGACGTTCCACTGCGAGGCTGGCTACGTGCTGCAGGGATATTCCACTCTGACGTGTATCATGGGCAACAGCAAGAGACCTGAGTGGGACCGAGCCAAGCCCAGCTGTCAAGGTGAGATATGACGCTCGCTCTCTTCAGACAGTAGTTCAGCAGGAGACTCTTTAACACGTGAAGGTGAGATATGACGCTCGCTCTCTTCAGGCAGTAGTTCAGCAGGAGACTCTTTACCACGTGAAGGTGAGATATGACGCTCACGCTCTTCAGGCAGTAGTTCAGCAGGAGACTCTTTACCACGTGAAGGTGAGATATGACGCTCACCTTCAGGCAGTAGTTCAGCAGGAGACTCTTTACCACGTGAAGGTGAGATATGACGCTCGCTCTCTTCAGGCAGTAGTTCAGCAGGAGACTCTTTACCACATGAAGGTGAGATATGACGCTCGCTCTCTTCAGGCAGTAGTTCAGCAGGAGAGTCTTTACCACGTGAAGGTGAGATATGACGCTCGCTCTCTTCAGGCAGTAGTTCAGCAGGAGAGTCTTTACCACGTGAAGGTGAGATATGACGCTCGCTCTCTTCAGGCAGTAGTTCAGCAGGAGAGTCTTTACCACGTGAAGGTGAGATATGACGCTCGCTCTCTTCAGGCAGTAGTTCAGCAGGAGAGTCTTTACCACGTGAAGGTGAGATATGACGCTCGCTCTCTTCAGGCAGTAGTTCAGCAGGAGACTCTTTACCACGTGAAGGTGAGATATGATGCTCACGCTCTTCAGGCAGTAGTTCAGCAGGAGACTCTTTACCACGTGAAGGTGAGATATGACGCTCGTGCTCTTCAGGCAGTAGTTCAGCAGGAGACTCTTTACCAGGTGAAGGTGAGATATGACGCTCGTGCTTTTCAGACAGTAGTTCAGCAGGAGACTCTTTACCACGTGAAGGTGAGATATGACGCTCACGCTCTTTAGACAGTAGTTCAGCAGGAGACTCTTTACCACGTGAAGGTGAGATATGACGCTCACGCTCTTCAGACAGTAGTTCAGCAGGAGACTCTTTACCAGGTGAAGGTGAGATATGATGCTTGTGCTCTTCAGACAGTAGTTCAGCAGGAGACTCTTTACCACGTGAAGGTGAGATATGACGCTCACTCTCTTCAGGCAGTAGTTCAGCAGGAGACTCTTTACCACGTGAAGGTAAGATATGACGCTCGCTCTCTTCAGACAGTAGTTCAGCAGGAGACTCTTTACCACGTGAAGGTGAGATATGACGCTCACTCTCTTCAGACAGTACTTCAGCAGGAGACTCTTTACCATGTGAAGGTGAGATATGACGCTCACTCTCTTCAGGCAGTAGTTCAGCAGGAGACTCTTTACCACGTGAAGGTGATATATGACATATGAGATGAATCTCATCTGACTTTGCTGCTCAACGGAGGCGGTCGCATTTCTTCTCTCTCCAGTCCTCCCTCCCTTTCCCTCTCCCCCTCATCCCTCTGCTTCTGCTACCTGGAGCCAATCTTGCATTTGTCTCTTCGAAACTACAAATATGGATTATATGGCTGGTCTCTCAACGAATTCGACAAAATTATTGTGGGGTCAGGGGAACCCCCCTCTGCCCAGACGGGACCGCCGCGGGATACGGGAAGACAGCAGTCATTGACCCTAGGCTGCACGTCACGATAAACGAGATGAGCGGGGCAGTGAGTACTTGGACTATTGCGATTTCTGATCTGAATCGTAAAAATGGATTACTTCTTGGAGATATCACTGCCGCTGCGCCGAAGTGTTTAAAACAGAGGATCAGGACTAACTCGTGTGAGGAATGTTGTTGATCCTACACCCACCGGGGAAACCAAAACAAATTGATTTAATCTGGCCACCTGCTAAGCTGTCAAGGACACTAGCAGCAAAATCTCTCCTGAAGCCCTGAGTGCAATCTGCGTCTCCAACGTCACCCCCCCGCCCCAACATCTGACGCCTGAACTCTGGTCTGAATTGACGAGGCCATCTCCACAGCAACACTGCTGTGTTCAGCCGAAGGAGGCTCAGACTACACACACACACAAACACCCATGGACTCTAAGGACTCACAGGCCTACACACGGTCACGCACGCACTCCCCCAAACCCCCCCCCCCCCCCCTCCCGCCCCCTCCCCTAAACCCCACCCCCGGCCTCCAGCAACTCCCCCCGCACACTCGGCAACCCCCCTTCCTGCTGGTAATCCTGTACATCTACAACAAATGTATATGTATTGTATAATATTGAAGTGTGCCTTATTACTTTTCAAACTAGTAATAATGTGAATTGAGTGTATTTCATCCATTTCATTTAGATGCTCTGTTCAATGCAAGACGGCGCCGCCCATGGCTGCTGTGGCGTTACTGTGCTCTTATGTGAAAAAAGATTAATGCACCTTAATGCCAAAACAAGTTCCTATATGTTACATAACATAATGGTGAATAAATTATATCTGATTCTGATTCTGATTCTGATATGACGCTCACGCTCTTCAGGCAGTAGTTCAGCAGGAGAGTCTTTACCACGTGAAGGTAAGATATGACGCTCACGCTCTTCAGGCAGTAGTTCAGCAGGAGACTCTTTACCACGTGAAGGTGAGATATGACGCTCGCGCTCTTCAGGCAGTAGTTCAGCAGGAGACTCTTTACCACGTGAAGGTGAGATATGACGCTCGCTCTCTTCAGACAGTAGTTCAGCAGGAGACTCTTTACCACGTGAAGGTGAGATATGACACTCGCTCTCTTCAGGCAGTAGTTCAGCAGGAGACTCTTTACCACGTGAAGGTGAGATATGACGCTCATGCTCTTCAGACAGTAGTTCAGCAGGAGACTCTTTACCACGTGAAGGTGACGTATGACGCTCATGCTCTTCAGACAGTAGTTCAGCAGGAGACCCTTTACCACGTGGAACATCTGTTCACTAAACAGGATGTCAAAAACATTTGGAGGCACTGGCCTTGTGGGACCATCTTTTCATGATCTTTATTAACCCATATTCACATTCATATTCACCCATATTGTCGAGGGGAAAACAATTTTGCATAAGCATGGTCTGAAAAGGTACAAATCCATGTTGTCAAGAACCCTTAATAACTATAGTATACAGTATATATCAAAGATGTGGCACAACTGGTCACATAACCTCAATTAAATATGAATAATGTCCCTGTTCAAGGGGAATAATACATGCAAATGCAGTGCATGAACTAGGATTGTTCAGAGGTGGCCACAACCTCCATCTGTGGAGGTTGTGTCTAACAGACTTGATTTCACATACACAACCTGTTACTGAACGGTAGGGCTGGGTATCGAGTTTCGATACTTACTTGGCACCGAAATGAAAACATCGATACTAAGGGGTATCGAAGCCTCCCTTGTCAATCGATACCAATTTTCAATACCAAAACAAAACAGTGTCATTGAGCCTATAAGCATGTGACATGCTTGCACACCACGCTCTAATACGGCTGGTGATTGGCTGTCATGTAGAAGCATGCAGGGAAAGTTACGCCCACTTTAGCCGGTGTGTGTTTGTTGTGAGGCAGGCAGCGTGCGGTGCGGAGACAAGTGGAGCTGGGACTGGTTTCCACAGACAAGAGAAATAATCGAGAGGTGGGCCTGCTTACTGCAAGTTGTTGTTGATTAGCGGTAATCAGATCCCTCAGTCTGACAGTCTGGCTGTGAGTTGTATCTAGCATTATATCGTTTAATTAATTGGCGCGGTAACGTTATGCGCAAGCGGGCATTGTGTATTTTTAGCAACTCGTTAACAAACGCTGATGTCATGATAGTTTGTTGAATGTACTGTAAATGCGATTCACTTTGTGCCATTAAGGCTATATTGATAGGCTAGTCAATGCTCAACTATTGTCTTCCATGCATGAAGTGGAGCTGTCTCATCAGTTTTGACAATAATGACGTTCTGTTGCAGCAGTGAGCATTAAACACTGATCTGCAATGCTAGCGTTAGATGTTCAATTAATTAGTGTTAACGTTATATGCAAGCGGGCAGTTATCGCCCATTATGTATTTTTAGCAACTCGTTAACAAACGCTGATGTCATGATAGTTTGTTGAATATAAATGGGATTCACTTTGTGCCATTATTGATAGGCTAGTCAATGCTCAACTATTGTCTTCCATGCATGAAGTGGAGCCATCTCATCAGTTTGGACAAGAATAGCGTTCTGTTGCATCAGTGAATATTAAACACTCATTTGCAACTCTCCGTTTTGCACTGAAAACTATTGCACTGATTTATTTGTTTTACATTTATTTCCTTTGTAGTACTCCAATATTTTTTTGTAGGGACAGCAATAAGTTTAGACAACTTAGTTATGTTAAATACAGTAGTTTTTTTTTTCTGCTGTAAAACTTGAAAAAAACTAAAGATTTGTATCATAATTCTCAATGTGTAATGCAGTTTTATTTTTGTTAAAATGGATTTTTAAAAAAATTGGTATCGAAAAAAGTATCGTTCAGGAACCGGTATCGAAATCAAAGTATCGAAACGGTATCGATATCGAAAAATTTTGAACGATACCCAGCACTGAACGGTGGTTGTAAGCATTAAAGTCGAAGTGAACCGGAGGCGAATGCAATAGCGCGAGCGTCGGAGACGCAAACAAATCTTGTCTGAGATGACAGGGTTGAGAGGCGGACCATATATGGTGTCGATGATTTGATTTGACAATTCTGGCTTTGGCATTGGCCAATTCTGGCATGTTCCACCCCCAAATCGAGTGGGATTCAGCGTGTTGTCGTGCTACGCAAGTGGGATCCGCCGAGTACCAGGCAGCCAGCTGCTTCGTGCGGAGGGAGCGGACAATCCGATGCATGGGTGCTGCCCGCCCGCCTGGAATCTCCGAGGGGCGACCCCTGACAACCAGGCTTTCAGTCGTGCGCCATTATCGCTATTGCGGTAAATACAATATTCCTGGAATGCGAGTTTTAACGAGCCAGTTACATTTCTTTGCATTCTTAGACAGTACTGTTTGTGTTTTTTGTTCATGTTTCATACAATTGGCCATGTTAGTAGTTAGTTTATGGGATAGGAATTCTGCCAGATGACAGGCACTATGCGCCATTTTCTCCTTCATTTGGAAGAGAAAATTATCCTGAAATGAAGATCTGTTTGACAGCTGCCATGTCGTGATATGATTGGTTGAAATGGGGTAGACATTTGATAGTACTAGGTGACGTCAGCAAACTGTAGATTACTGTTATGAATGAAATCTTGAAAAATGAACTTTTGATGTGACTAAAACAGGTCTCAGTTCTTGTTATGGAGCCTGATGGCCGCTGGCACGAAGGACTGGCCAAAGCGCTTTGTGGAGTGTCGGGGGGGAATGAGTCTGTGGCTAAAAGTGCTCCTCATCCCCATTAGCACACCATGTAGGGGATGGGAGGGGTTGTCCAGCATAGCGTGCAGTTTCCTCCTCAGCCTTGTCTCTGCAACCGCCTCCAGACTGCTCAGCTCAGCTCCAACTACAGAGCTGGCTTTCCTCACCAGCTTGTTCAGCTTCGCAGTCAACCCACAGAGACATACTGTACCCCCAGGGGAGCCCGAGAGAGGGGGGGGGGGGGGGATGAGCAGCCCAATAGGACGGATATAACGACGACAACCTTCTCAAACGGATTATCGATCACGGCAACAACCGAAAGATGCATTTGCGGCAAAGGTCTGCAAGAATGAGCTTGGCCTTCAAATCCATCAGGCCAGAATGAAATGCTTGGTGCAGGGGACAGCAGCAGCTCCTGGTGAGACACCCCACAGAGCCCAGAACCTCCAAGCTCTAAACTCACCATCTCCTGGTGAGACACCCCACAGAGCCCAGAACCTCCAAGCTCTAAACTCGCCAGCTCCTGGTGAGACACCCCACAGAGCCCAGAACCTCGAACAGGACCAGCTCCTGAGACACCCCACAGAGCCCAGAACCTCCAACAGGACCAGCTCCTGGTGAGACACCCCACATAGCCCAGAACCTTCAACAGGACCAGCTCCTGGTGAGACACCCCACAGAGCCCAGAACCTCCAACAGGACCAGCTCCTAGTGAGACACCCCACAGAGCCCAGAACCTCCAAGCTCTAAACTCACCAGCTCCCAGCAAAGTAGTTCAGCAGCATTGGATCAAGTGTCCTCCAGCAAGCCAACACAGAGAGTGGCGCCAGTTCCATGAGGATGCAGCCAGAATCATCGAATCAACAGCAAAGGGAGATGCAGACAAAACGGCTCCAGGCGATGACCATCATCATCATCACTTTTGGGACAGAGAGGTTCGGTGTGAAAGAGGGTAATACCATCAGATCCAACTATACCAGGAACCGAAGGGCTGACAATATCCATCAACTGCGGCAAGAGCTTCGGACTCTGGCAAGACAGTTCAAGGTAGCAAAGGAGGAGGAGAAACCACCACTCGCTGAGCTCCGTAACATCATCAGGAAAAAACCGGAGCCGAATGGCACAGGAGACGGAGGATAGAGAGAGCCAGGAAACAAACTGCCTTCATAGCTAATCCATTTGGAATTTACAAAGCAGCTGCTGGGGCAGAAGCAGCAGCCGTCTTGCCTGCTCTAAGGAAGAGGTAGACCACTTCCTGCACAACACTCTGAGCGACCCTGATAGAGAGCAAGAGCTAGAGCCCCTTAGAGGACATACCATCTCCCACAGTGGAATTCAACACCACAGAGCCCACCTGGAAGGAAGTCCAGCAGGTGGTTACTGCAGCCAGAGCCAGCTCCACTCCAGGACCCAGTGGAGTACCCTACAGCCAGAGCCAGCTCTGCTCCAGGACCCAGTTGAGTAACCCTACAAGGTGTATAAGCGCTGTCCAGAGCTCCTCAGAATCCTTTGGAAGATTCTGCGAGTGATTTGGCGTAGGGGAACTGTAGCAGACCAGTGGAGGCAGGCAGAGGGTGTCTGGATACCCAAGGAAGAGAATTCAACCAAGCTGGAGCAGTTCAGATCCATCTCGCTTCTCAGTGTGGAGGGGAGGATCTTCTTCAGTGTCCTATCCAGAAGGTTGACAGACTTCCTTCTAAAGAATGCCTACATTGATACCTCGTGGCACGGTGGCAACAGGACGGGCAGGGTTGGGAGCCATCCCACACCTCGCTATGGCAAGGACAGACGCCAACTAGTCCTGGAGGAGGTGCGGGCAGGTGTCGAGGAGGAACGGACCAGCAGGATGGTGGGCATGCGGCAGCAGGGAGCATGGACAAGGTGGGAGGGTGCGCTTGAGAGGAAGATGTCTTGGACTGAGATCTGGAAGGCAGAACCCCAGCGGATCAAGTTCATGGTCTCAGCTGTGTATGATGTCCTCCCTAGCCCAGCAAATCTCCATGTCTGGGGCCTGAGTGATTCCCCAGCTTGTCCTCTGTGCCCCAGAAAAGGTTCACTTGAGCACACCTCAGCAGCTGCCCAACAGCCCTGGGGGAGGGCCGCTACCGCTGGCGACATGACCAGGTGCTGAAGACAGTTTGCTGAGACCATCTCCAAAGCTGTGGCTAACAACAAGCATCTCCCTGGCCAGAGGAACATCACCTTTGTTAGGGCTGGAGAGCAGCCTCAGTCACAGCCCAGATCAGCAGCCGGTCTGCTCACCACTGCGTCGGACTGGGAACTGCGAGTTGATTTGGGGTGGAAGCTGAAGTTCCCTGACCACGTTATCACAACTTTATTGAGGCCAGATGTGGTGCTTTCATCAGTCTCTTCAAGGCAGGTGCTCCTTATAGAAGTGACAGTTCCCTGGGAGGATCGTATGGAAGAGGCGAACGAGCGGAAGAGGTCCAAGTACCAGGAGCTGGTCGAGCGGTGCCGAAGGAGAGGCTGGAAGGCTCGCTGTGAGCCCATAGAGACACTGTGTAATGCGTCATCATTCAGAAACCACACCCAAAACGGGGGGAAAACACAAACTCCTGTCCAATCCTGGCGTTCTCCTATGTCACGTGCATGGTTGCGTGTTGCACCAAAAGATTGTATATGCGGAAGATGAACACTCCAACTTACTTCTTGACATTTTTCTTCTCGCCAATGTTCAATGGCTTCCTTGTTTTGCTCAGGAGTACAAAAAAACTTTAACTGGCGATTTTTTACATTTGTTTTCTGCGCAGCCCCACCACACAACAGCTTTTAGCTATGTTTAATTCAAGGAAAATGACGCTGGTGTGTGGAAATGAACGGAGCTCTTCCCCCGTGATGGGCGTGGCCTATTACATGCAGCGTCTCTATAGAAGTAGGGAGCAGAGGCTTTGCTGGTCGCTCACTGTGCAACGTCTACACTCTACTTGGCATCACTGGGGCTGCAAAAAGGAAAGCCATCAAGTCCACCATGGAGGCTGCAGAGAGAGGCTCCAGATGGCCTTGGATCAAGAGGAGCGATCTGTGGGCCAAAGCTGCTGGGACACAAGCCAGGGTTTGATCAGCCCTGGCTGGGTCGCCTGAGCCTGAGTGAAGGTGTATGATTGTTGAAAGACCCGAAACACCCGATGACCTCAGGAAACATCACTGAAGATGTGTGCCAGTGCATCCTAGGATGTATCTTAGACTCAAAAGATGCTTGGTTTTCAGGAGTGAAATTGCAATATTTATACAGTATGTTGGGGGGTTCTTGAGCGGGGATTTTCATTTGTCACTTGCTGTAGTTGTACGCATTGTACTTGTATGTACATGTATGGAGTAACCATCCTCTGCTTTACTGCAAGCTGTTGCTGTCCATAATACAGAGTTCAATGTGCATTTTTGTCTACTAGGAAACCGAGAAATGAAAGTATGTACTTAAAGAGATACTCAACACTTTTTCATTTTTTTTCTGCTGAAAATCAATATATATGGGAAATTAGCTGTGTTCTTGAGGAAACCAGGTTAAAGTCCTGACATTTACTGTAAATCTGAGTAATTCCTCATCTCTTCTCACATACCCATGCAGTTCCATGCAAACCAAAAAGGCAAAAAGGCCTTTTTGGTTCCTCCCTTTCTATTGGCTGAGCTCTTGATCAGTGACATAGCTTGATCAGTGACGTCACCTAACCCAGCCCGCCCATCTCTTCCCCCTAGGCATCCCCCCAGCCAAAGTTGATAAAAGGGGTTGCACACCATGCTGGGCCTTGTAGGCAGTGTGGCAAATAGTTTTGTTGAGTAGAGATAGAGAGAGATTTGTGGAGCGTTTTGATAGGAGTGCATAGTGTAAATTGTAGTTGTGTGTAGTATTTAGTAGTTTAGGTCTAGTTTTAGAGTATGTTAGATAGCCTAGGTTGTGTGTTTGTTTGAAAAAAAAAAAAAAAGATTGTTTGTCTGTCTGTTCATTTGTTTAGTGAGTTTAGTGGCCAGGGACAGGGTTAGGCCAAGTTAACAAGTTTAACAATTTTTAATATGGTGCAATGCTTTAGTAAGCAAACAGGATGATGTTGGCAGTTTATAGATTTGCAAATATATGGTCCAGTGCAAAGAGCATATGCCCAAGATGTGCTCATGTGTACTGTTTGTTGGCATTCACAGTAGAGGTCTGTAACCTGAAGGGGCCCTGAGGCGGTCAGGCTCGGCTGTGTGTTTTTTCATACATGGAAAAAAGCTCCAAGTTTCTGCTCCTCACTTTCTCCTGAAGCTCTGGGCAAACACACACACACAGCACCCCCCCCCCCCCCCCCCCCCCCCCCCGCCCCGCCCTCTCTCTCTCTCTGCTCTCCTCTCTCGCTGGTGCTGAAAGACACATAGCAGGCACAGTACCAAAATGGGCTTTTTTCATTTGTGTTTTACTACTTCATTTTTTCTGTTGGACAAATGATGAAGGGGAAATCAAGTCCTTTATAAATTTTAAAGTACAAGTATCTGCCGTCTCTGACCAGCAAAATGAAAAATACTCTTTATTAATGCCCATTTTTCATTTGTGGATTCTGATTTTTTTCTTTCTCTTTCTGAAGAGAAAATAGAATGACGAAAAATGACACGGACCATGAGGGTTTGACTTTCAAATAGGTACGTTTTGATTTTGTGTTTCGGCATGGGTTTGGGCTTCAAAGGTTGCATTGCAGCCAGGCTTAGCCCCGTGTTCACATAAAAAGTAGAGCCGCGCACATCCACTCAAAATGCAGGTGCAGGACAAAAGCACTGAAACATATCAAAAGAAATAGAGTCCGCACACTGCTCGACTTGCTCCCAGTTGATTTATTTTTTACGTTTCGGTCAACAAGGACCTTCTTCAGAAAGGTCTTCATTTCTGAAGAAGGTCCTTGTTGACCGAAACGTTAAAAACGTATTTCTTTTTATTAGCCCGTGTTCACACCTTCTCTTTTCCTCTCAGCGCCTCCTCGGCGTGCCTTGAACCCGCCCACAACTCCCATTGACTTCATGCCTGCTGGCAGCTTCAAGCTTCACGTGTCACGCTTGGAAAATAGGATTGAATCCTGAATGATGGCTTGAGCAAGGCGTGAGCATGGCTTCAGCGTGACACGCGCACGCAGGTGGTGTGACTGTGAACGGCCTCGCCTGTTAACATAACAAGGACGCCTAATGACACTTGTGGGTTCAGCGTAGGTTGAGCTTAGCGTTGCTTCGGCGTATGGTGTGAACGGGGGCTTAGTTTTGGGTGGGGGCCTGCCCTGTACGTCACCGGCTCGAGCTTCATCTCCAGGCCCGTGCAGACCTCTACTTCACAGCAAGCTCCCCGGCGCAGGCTTTTCACAGAGCTGTTGGCTATCTTTGTGATCACGGTGTCAAGGAGAAAAGCAACTGAAGCTATGAAGAGTCTCAAGATAACAACCTAGTACTCCTCCCTCTACTAGTTTTACATCATTCTGTTATACTCCTCAAAGTATTTATTCAGGCCAGGATGAATGAGAACTCGGCTCTCATTTTCAGCACCGGGGAAGTTGACCAGGGAACAGGGGTGTGCACATGCATTATCTCAGAATGACGTCACAATTCTGTATGTATCACTTATTCAAGTAGTCAAATGTACAGGTGTGAACAATAAACTCAGCTTTCTTTCTGGCATTTAGATTACTAGGCATCTCGCGTGCTACGCGCGCTCGATTCCTAGCCTCGCCCGTGGCGCCGGCTCGCTAGCTCAGCCGCTGTGCGGCCTCGCCCGCTCTGCAGCTCGCCCACTGTGCGGTCACATTTGCTCTTGTGACATCACTGATGACCACTGCGTGTCGCAGTGGTCCTGGAGCTATCTAATAGCACAGTGTGCCCCCTCCTCACAGCACATACACTCAACTTCCTTAACTACCGCTGCACTCTCGCTCCTGTTCTGTTTGATGGATCATTTTGCATTGGACCCCCCCACCTGTGCCGTCAGAACGTATGTTTGATTACCTGCCTCACCGTCATAACGTATGTTTGATTACATGCCTCACGCACATCCAACAACCAAACCTAGACTAATTGCTGATCCATCTTTCTGCACTAGCGCCTCTGCCTGCTTCTGCCCCCACTCTGCCGTGCCGCTCAGCAGCACAGCGGGGACATGTGCATTGTGTCGGCCACATGGGGCTTTGGGAGCAGCTGGTGACAGCTTCCCTCCGACAAATGAGAGTGTTTGTTTACAATGGAGGCTGCTGCACCTGCTGGCTCAGTCCGTGAGGTCTGAGGCAACTGCATTAGCGGGGCCTCTTTGGCGAATTAGCGAGATCATTAACGGCTTAAGATAGGACGGCGAGATGCGACGCAGGTGCAGGACAGACCGACCGCACTTTGCTATTAATGGACCCAGTGGCCAATTTGAATCATTGTCAACACTGTGATGATGTCGCAAAGGACAAGTTTAGGAGATAAAAGTATGCAAGGGTACGGAGGAAAGTTGAATGAGTTTTGTGTGGAGCTGCTATGGCCTCCGTGTAGAACGGTTGCTTTGGCAACACAGGCTTTCACAGAAAACAAAACAAAGAACTAATAGTCTGCTGTTGAGAGCTTGGAAGTAGAGTGCAGCATTGTTATGCATATGTCGCCTTAAAATAGTCTTCCCTATTATTATTGAAAATAAATGTTCTTACATTGAACGTTTCAAGGAATTCTCTTATTATAGAGGGGCCATCTCCTGATTGGATGCCTGTTGTAGTCGAAATTGTTGAATTTCCCAAAAGTGCTGGTTGTTTTCCATGTATTTCATAAGAACTTATTTAAATTGCAGGCCTGTGGAAATGGACTTGTTGATTGTTTTACTTTGTGTCAAGGCAAAAAGTACTTTTCCTCCCTGGTTGCTTTTGCTCCCTGTAGAATTTTAACAACTCACGCTTTTCTTTGTCTTTCTACTGTATGTCTCACTTTCCTTTTGAAAATGAAAGTACAGTATGTACTGTATAGCTGCAGCCTAGTCTCGCAGTAGCCAGCCGTAGATCTAAGTCTGGTGCACAACACTTGATAAGTGGTTAAAGACCGCCCCTAAGACAAAAAACCAAATGCGTGACAGGCATATGAATTGACCAACCACGGACCTCTTTATTTGAGTGACACAACTCGTGGGCGGTATATTTTGAACGATGTACACATGGAGACGGACGTCCGCCATGATACTATTGGAGCCACGTGATTTCCTCTGCTGACTTGTCATTCAGACCCTCCGTGGATGAAAGCCTGCTGACGTAAGTCGTTGGCTCTGACCACATGAGACTGGCTGCAGCCTGGATCACCTCCGAAACCTTCAAATAGGCGGGGCCTTATGGGATCAGTATAGTCTCATATCTATTGACCTTGACCTTGACCTTTCACGAATGCACATGCTTTGTTTCGCAGTTGTATTTCGGACTCACTAATGCACACGATCTGTTTTACAAATGCACATTCTCTGGTTCGCAGTTGTATTTCGGACTCACTAATGCACACAATCTGTTTCACAAATGCACACGCTCTGGTTCACAAATGTAATATTTATGCAAACTTGTAATATAAATTCGGAAATGCACACGCTCTGCTTCACAAATATAATTTTTATGCAAACTTGTAATATAAATTCGGAAATGCACACGCTCTGCTTCACAAATATTATTTTGAGGCACACTTGTAATATAAATTCACAGATCATGCGAATTGCTCAATGTGCATTTACAAACTGCTTCTCATTTGTGAACCTGTCTACATTTGTGAGAGAAATTTCTGCGCTGCCTTTTTGAGACTCGTCTAACGGGCAGGTCAACGAATGTCACCATTGGCTGATAAAGCTGTGTGATTCTGATTGACAGATTCATCAGCCAATCAGGTGTTTGCTTTCAGCCAATCATATGGCTCCTTACATTTTTTCCACACGTTGGGCGGGCCCAGCGGAGATTTCGTGCACTTAAACGATCCCTACCGAGGGAAAACCCAGTCCTTTATTAACAACTGAGACATGTCTCAACAAATGAAAATAAATTTGTTGCCACGCGTTCTTTCTTGCCATATTTTGTGATCGCTAACTCTGTCAACTTGCATTTTCTCCGGTAAAGAGAGCGGACAGCTATGTTTAAGGTCCATGTGCATGACGTATTTGTACTTATCATCCAATAGCGGGCTTGGAAAAGTATCACGTGGTTCACGTTGCTCTTGTAGTTCCTGGTTACTGTCAAATCCAAACACCACAACATCACACGCTGTTAACTTTTTGGAATGATTTTCAGTGGCACTTTACTATGATTTGCATTAATTTCTATAATAATAACTTAGCCAGCAATTCGGTGTTAAGACGTGACGTCAGTTGTGAAGGCTCGGCAGCTTCTGGTGGCAAGTGGCCGGGGCACACCACGCCAGATAAAATACTAATTTATGGTAAGTTCTTTGGTAAATTTGCTCTTACAACTAACGTTACCCCTTTCAAAGTCTGTTTATTTCATTAGCAACTTTTGTGAGCTAGTCAATGCAGTACAACGCTAGTAGTAGCTAGCACTAACGTGATATCACTGATCAGTCTGTAGGCTATGCTTCCCTGACAGACCAAGGGAAGCATAGCCTGTCACTTGGACTAAAACGCTAGCTAAGTGATTAACTATATTAGAAATACCAACATAATAAACAGCAGCCAGCATATTTAACTAACGTTACAGTCAGGGGTGTAATGGTTGGTAAATGAGGTGGGTAAACTATCAACCTCATTTAAAAAATGTGGCTATTACCTCCACTATAGTATATTTTAGTAATCTGCTCACTAGTCTCTAATCTAGAGTAACGTTACATTTGTAATAATAACACAAACATTTTAATTAAAATTAGTTAAAATTAACCAATGTGACGTGATTTTTGGACAGGCAGCAACATTGTTTGATATTTTATATTGATTTGTTGGACAGGTTTGAAAATCTGACATGCTGCAAAACCAGGCTGACATGGCTCACTGTTGTCTGCAAGAATCTACTGCCTCCAACCTTCAATGACAGGATGACCTGATGGAAAAGCCAAATGAGTGCATCTGTTTTTGCCGTGAAAATAAAGCAGTGTTTTTGCCGTGAAAATAAATGAACTGAGACCAGCAAATGTCCATCTGTTTAAATGAATTGTGGATGATTTTTTTTGCAGGAACACTGAAAATATCAGATGGTATTACAGTTCATGCAAAACATCTCAACTAAAGAGAGAACAAATCAGCCAACAACTCTGCAAAATTAAAACAATGACAGTGGAATATCTATCAAGACTGCTGATGTCAGATAATCTATAATCTAACAGCCTGGAAATATATTTGGCTAACAGACAACAGCGTAGTCACTTCTGTTGAGAGTGACCTGGTACATTAAGCTGGTCACTGAAGACACCTCAAAACCTCTTGATAGCAGCTATGTTCGATGATGCAAATAATGAAACAGTGTTAAATACTTTGTGTCACCAAATCAGTTTTAATGATCATTATAAGAGACATTACTTATGCCAGCCTGTTGACCAAGATACTTGATATCTGAAAGTCTAACAACCTAGATCAGGGGTGGGACATTTTTTTTCCAGAGGGCCATACTAACTTACATAATATAAAGTAAGCGAAGTGCAACACATTGGACTGATAACTGCCAACACTCCTGATTTTCGTGGGGGTCTCTCTATTTGTAACCCTCTCTCCCGCTGTGATTGGTAATTTCTCCTGTTAATCTCCTGATATCATAGTGATACAAATCAAATGGCTGTAGCGGATTAGATTTATTAACGTGATGCTGTCTTTTATTGACTTTTTGTGCGTTGTTTTGTTTTCCTTTGAGGACGTTGGGTGCCGGATTGAGATGGTCCAGGGGCCGGGTCCGGCCCATGTGTGACCTAGATGGTTCTGTATTGCAGGACACTGCAGCAGTTGAGGGTTCTGACAGGACACAGATCCATTGGAATTGGTGGAAATATACCTGCAAAGAAAACAGAAGAAGTCACTTTTTAATCTCATACACTGCAGTGCTTAGCAGAGCCCTGTCCAGTGCCCACAGAAGTTTAGTTAAACTCTGGGTCACAATATTATAATTATTTTTATTTTGGGTTCACAGCCATCTTCATTTATCAACATGTATAGATTCTCTTTTACATTTGAGCTATTTGGTGTATCTGCTTTTTATGTTACTATTTGTTACATCAACAAACTATTCAAAACGAATTTCCCTGAGTTGGATTAATAAAGTTGTTGATTAATTGACTGACTGACTGACTGACTGACTGACTGACTGACTGAATGATGGTGGTTCATGTATGCATATCAGAAGTTTTGGTGCAGTGATCCATGAATCTAACTGACTTCATATTCAGGGATGCAAAGTCATGGAGAGTGAAAAAGGTGACAGATACCAGGGCAGAAATCAAACGACTCAGAAATCCTCCTATTTTGGGATGAAAAGTTGGCTGTCACCTTACCCTAAGCTGTCACCTAACGGTGAGTTTGCAGCCTGCATTGTGACTAGCTTTTCTGATGTTAGGTAGTAAAGATCTGAAGGTTTAGTATCAACCTAAAAGCTAACATCATCTCCCCACTGTCATAACGAGATGGTTCCATGCTAACGTTATATCAATTCGAGAAAAACTAGAGGTGATAGGTCCTGTAAAAAAAACAAAACATGAATGAATAAAAAGCTTTTAAAAGACACTGACAGTAGAGTCAGAGGTACATGAAATGATAAAGCAATGCTTATTTTGTAAATTATTATGTGCCAGAGCTCATTAGCTGGATTTTGAAGATATATTCTTTTCATAAAATACATTTTTTAACTATCAAGAAAGTGCAACACAACAATATCCTCTCCATTGAACTCAAATGGATGGGCAGCCATGTGATGTCACGTTCTCTTTTGTATCCAAAAAGGCCAAATAACACGAGAGCTATAATTGAATGAATGAATGAATGAATGAATGAATTGTTTCCATATCAAAGAATTCATCTATAAGCTCACAACACGTTCACGTTGCTCCACTACTTGTTGTCAGCTTCACAAGCAAGCCGCAGAATGAGATGAGCGCCGTTTACCTTAGCACAGCGCAAACACCACGCAGCCGTCATACATCACTTAAATGCAGTTAGCATTATTATTTAGCATCATTGATCAGTTAAAAAGATTGAGACATTTACAAAAAAGTGGACGGATCACCCCTCGTCACATCAAAAACGGTGACTAATGTTGTCTACCCCACAGTTGAAACAAGAGGCAACTGTTGTCTCAAATAAAATGAAAACCATGTGCCAGTATAATAATTCAAATATACCATGGTTTCACAGTATCAAGTTAAGTTAAGTTATCCTTTATTTATCCCCTTGGGGAAATTCATCCTCTGCATCGCGGACCTTTATGAGTTATTGTAAAATCTGGCTATATATTATATATATAATTTTGTTGCCGTTGAACAAATTTTTTATTAATAACATAATAGAACATTCATTTGGAACATCAGTAAACATTGTATGTTAAGTTAACAGTATAAAAATACTTTTTACTTTTCACAAAATTAAAATAAACGCAGTATCTTCAGTGAGGCTAAACCTGCAGTGTGACGATTTATTTCATCTAATTAATTTTATGTAAAACTAAAACACATCATAATATTAATAATATCAAATAAATGCTTATCTTTTGTAAAATCAAATGGACACACTGGACATAAATAGTTTCAATGTTGATCACACACACAGTGACACCCCCCCCCCCCTCTCTCACTACACACAGCCTGTCCCTCCTCCTGTGCTGCTCTCTGCTGATCCTCTCTCCTCCCTCCCTGTGCTTCAGTCACTCACTATGCACACACAGTTTGTACGTCAGTTTGGAGAAGTCTTTCATCATTTTATTATTACTTCTCTTCAGTGGAATACGTTCATACCTCAGTCAAGTAAAGTTAACGTATAACATTAGCCATGTGATCTGCCTCGGCAGATAGCCTATGAGAGTGTTTATCTGACTTTAACGGTATCTGCTATGAGCAAGATGTTGCCAAATTAGGACGGGTGGTGTTCGCGCAGATTTGCATCATGTTTGTGGTATTGCCTCGTGTGGCAGTCACTGGCTGAGCTTCCTCCTCTAATCTTCCTTGCCATCCGTGCTTTTAACGTAACAAAAATATTCCCACAACGCGGACTTTTTCCACGGGGGGAAAGTTCTGGGGCTTCGCAGCAGCCATTATCACGTTGAATAACAATAACCTACAGCCTGCTTAAGCGACCTGGGCACTCGGGGGAAACAAACAGCTGATACCGTGGGGAAGGTATGACTAGAGGGGATAATGAGATAAATGTGTTACTTACAGGTTGAGGTTGATTAAGTCTCTCCATCATGGATGTATTAAAAGAAGCTCTCAGTCTCCATGCTGTTGCTGTTGTGTGTTCTTCTGCCCGCCATTGTTTGAACGCTGTGCGCATGCGCACATAACAGTAGTTCCGTGTGTGGAGAACGTGTGGAAAAAACGTAAGGAGCCATATGATTGGCTGAAAGCAAACACCTGATTGGCTGATGAATCTGTCAATCAGAATCACACAGCTTTATCAGCCAATGGTGACATTCGTTGACCTGCCCGTTAGACGAGTCTCAAAAAGGCAGCGCAGAAATTTCTCTCACAAATGTAGACAGGTTCACAAATGAGAAGCAGTTTGTAAATGCACATTGAGCAATTCGCATGATCTGTGAATTTATATTACAAGTGTGCCTCAAAATAATATTTGTGAAGCAGAGCGTGTGCATTTCCGAATTTATATTACAAGTTTGCATAAAAATTATATTTGTGAAGCAGAGCGTGTGCATTTCCGAATTTATATTACAAGTTTGCATAAATATTACATTTGTGAACCAGAGCGTGTGCATTTGTGAAACAGATTGTGTGCATTAGTGAGTCCGAAATACAACTGCGAACCAGAGAATGTGCATTTGTAAAACAGATCGTGTGCATTAGTGAGTCCGAAATACAACTGCGAAACAAAGCATGTGCATTCGTGAAAGGTCAAGGTCAAGGTCAATAGATATGAGACTATACTGATCCCATAGGGCCTCACCTCCAAGTGGGCGTGACCTCCATGTAGTAGTTTCCACCCACCAACTCCAGTGAGAAATCTCCTGCATGCCTCTAACCCTAACCCTAACCCTACTACCCATCATCTATTTACAGCAACAGTTCAGTGAGAAGTCTCCTGCATGTCTACCCATCATCTATTTACAGCATCAGTTCAGTGAGAAATCTCCTGCATGTCTACCCATCATCTATTTACAGCAGCAGTTCAGTGAGAAATCTCCTGCATGTCTACCCATCATCTATTTACAGCAGCAGTTCAGTGAGAAATCTCCTGCATGTCCCATCATCTATTTACAGCAGCAGTTCATGTCTACCCATCATCTATTTACAGCAGCAGTTCAGTGAGAAATCTCCTGCATGTCTACCCATCATCTATTTACAGCAGCAGTTCATGTCTACCCATCATCTATTTACAGCAGCAGTTCAGTGAGAAATCTCCTGCATGCCTACCCATCATCTATTTACAGCAGCAGTTCCCAACCTCTTCTGACTCATGGCCCACTTGAACATCTCAAAAATGTCTGGACCCACATCCGACCAGAAACAGTACGGATGACCCACATCCGACTAGAAACAGTACGGATGACCCACATCCGACCAGAAACAGTACGGATGCCAAATCATGCCTTCTCAGAGCAGTTTTAGAGCACGGTAAAAGGAGCTGTCCTTCAGCACCACACAGAAATCAGAAACTAACAATGAGGTACTGTCTGCAATAGGCTAATTAATGAATAATTGATTACAAAATATATATGATCCTTGCCAAAAAATTAGAATATCATGGAAAGTTTTTTTTTTTCCATAATTCCTTAGATTCATTACACACAAAGTGAAATATTTCTAGCCTTTACTCGTTTCATTTTTCATAATTTTGGCCTACAGCTCCAGAAAACCCCCAAAACAGTATTTCAAGAAATTCGAATAGTGTGAAGAAAATCAGCAGTTACTTCTCAGTTATGACTGACTCCAGCCTCAGTCCACTCCCTCTGAATCTCCCCAAATTTTGGAATCGTCTTTGCTTGACAATCCGCTGAAGCCCACAGTCATCCATGGTATTTCCATGATATTCTAATCTTTTGGAAAGGACCTGTATTATCGACCTCATCGATAATAATAATAATAATAATAATTTCTTCTTCTTTTATTCATGGAGATGATAATGTTTTGCAAATGATTTGGTGGCCCACAGGTTGGGAATGGCTGATTTACAGATACTTGGGGGCCATTTCATGAAACAACACTAACACACACTAACAACAACACATTTAAAGTTGTGTAGTCTTCATTGATGTAATCAACAGACTGAAAGAAACCATAATACAGCCTATTGAAATCAAAACAAAGTTTCTACACCCTCCAGCCTGTGTCCCCAGTATCAACTGACAAACAAACCGAAGCCTGTGCATACACAAGCCAATACATATGTCAAGTTTTTAGCAAGCAGTTACACGACAAAATGACAAGTTAACAGGACAACAAGGGGGCGGGAGGGAGGGGGGGGGGCGGACGGGCAGCCAGCTGCACTTTCTTAAATAGCTATAAATAATTGGTGCTTATTTTATTTTTTTGCTTAAATTTGACTTTAATTTCTGTCTTTCATACATCCTTAATACAACATTATAGGCTTTATTGATTGTCAGAAATAAGCCTGTCTAGTTAAGTTATCCTTTATTTATCCCCTTGGGGAAATTCATCCTCAGCATTTGACCCATCCTCTACTAGGAACCTTCCTAGAACAGTGGGCAGCCGCAGTGCAGCGCCCGGGGACCAACTCCAGTTCTTTTTGCCAGTACCTTGGCCAGGGGCACTGACAGGAGTATTAACCCTAACATACATGTCTTTCTTTGATGGTGGGAGGAAACCGGAGCACCCGGAGAAAACCCACACGGACACGGGGAGAACATGCAAACTCCACACAGAAAGGACCTGGGACGGACCGGGGTTCGAACCCGGGACCTTCTTGCTGTGAGGCAACAGTGTTAACCACTGAGCCACCGTGTGTCTCAAATCAAAATTAACATTGATCATCATTAACATTAATCTGGATCTGCAGTGCCACATCAGACAGACATTCACCTTGTTGCCGCTGGCCGTTTAAGGCAGAGAGCACTGGACCTCGTGAGTTGCCGTAGTTTCATGTCAACAGTTCACAGCTGTCTGGGAGAACAAGAAACTTTCCTTTCCAGTGAAAATTGTATCGCCAGGATTGACTAAAGTAGCGCACGTCAATTAACGAGCAAATGTGCAGAAATAAGGGCCAAACTTGCAGCAACGTGATGGACAAAAGAAGCGCAAATGTCTCCAGTAGAGGAGGAAAGGTTGGTGCAGAGAGAAAAGCTCAAACAGCTGCTGGAAGACATATTTTACCCGCGCGTAAAAAGAAAGTAAGCACACCTCTCCACGGAGATGATATTACGCATGTGATGGAAATCTATTGATTATGAATCACACAGCGTATCCGCACATACAGGCATAACTGTAGCCTATTCAGTGCACATTTTCTGCTGTCAATGAATGAATGAATGACACGTAAATGGTGTATTTTTATACCAGTTAAAACATCAATCAATCAATCAATCAAAGTTTATTTAAAGTGTAAAATCACACCGAGGTGTCTCAGAACACTTTACAATGAAAGAATAATAAAAACAGCAGAGTTAATGCATCGGAATAAAGACTAAATTAAAACTTAAAAAGGGAAGTGGAAACAAACAACAAGAACAAGCAGTAAACAAAGCAAAACATGGAAGGAATAAATAGCAAATGGAGCGCAAATAGAGAAAAACGATAACAGCACAAATAGCAATATAAATATAAGTAACACATAACTAAAAACAGCACAAATAGCAGATAAAACACAGAATCAAGGACAATCAAAACAAAGTGAAAAAAGATGAGTTTTTAAGCGGGATTTAAAGACTTCGATGGAACCGGCTTCCTTGACCAAAAAAGGAAGTCGGTTCCATAAAAAAGGGGCACGGGCAGAGAAGGCCCTGCCACCTGCTGATTTTTTGGCAACTCTGGGGACAATAAGGTTACCACTGTCACGCGAGCGGAGGGTTCGCGTGGGAACATAAGGGGCGAGCAGCTCCGCCAAATACAGGGGTGCGAGCCCGTGTAAGGACTTGTAGGTTAGCAGAAGAACTTTGAAAACATGATTGCAATAATGCAATCTAATGTGTTTATGATGTGTAGCTGCTGATAATGGAGCCGGTATAGTTGAGATTCTGTGCGCAAAATGAGTGTGGAAAAAAAGAGAGGAGAATCTCTGTTTATTGAATAAACTACAGCGCAGTGGGTGCCAGGGCTTCTAGGTTTTAGTTGGCTTTGATAGCTCGTTTAGCTCAAATGCTAATGTAGTAATGTTCACAATGGAGTTCATAGGAGCGGCGCAAGGCTCTGGCATAGACTTCTAATGGGTAACTACATGTACTAGGTTTAACTGTTGGGTTTCTCTTTGTTATGGAGTCTTGTCAGTGATTTACATCTTACCTTATTCACCATGCCCACTTTTTCTCTCTTCTGTGTTCGACACAACGTATTTGTTCTTCCGGTTCAGCGCTAGTTGGCGGCCATTTTCAAAATAAAACGTCAGTATGAATGAAGTTTGGCAACATTCAGAATTAACACATTCACTGCCAGCCGTTTTTCAATACTGTAGTTAGCTTCTGCCAGAGGTTTTTTTTTGAGGATTCTGGCTCATTTTACAAGAGCCGAGGATTCTTTTCTGCTTGGACTTTGTGAACACAAAGTTCACAAAAGTACTAATAGAATGTGTGCTTTCTCTGTCTAAAAGAGTTAGTTTGTAGAGTTAGTACTTATGTAGATATTAGCCGTTGAGTACAGCATGGTTTCAGAGATTTTCAGAGAGTTTTGAGATAAATGGATTTTTAGAACCACCTCACGTGCCTGTGATTATGGGTGCCCTTGGGCAAGTCTGTATACTGTATTGTGTTTGTGTGTGTGTGTGTGTGTGTGTGTGTGTGTGTATGTGTGTGTGTCTCCAAACTCCTCCCTCCTTAGGTGTGTCTCTGGTGGCTTTGCAGTGTTTTGTCACAGGCGAGTTTCTGTTGCCTCACAGATCCCAAAAAAAGAGAGGGGAATCGCAGGAGCGGGGAAGAGGAGAGGAGAGGCGAGGGGGGGGGGTTAGACACGGGAGAGAAATTCCTTCGCGATCCCCTTCTTCCAATCTTGAGGCGTACTCCGCTCTGCTGCTGCTGCTGCTGCTCGTCTGTGCTGCTGCTGCTGGCGGCGCGGCCGCTCTCGGGCGAGTCTGGATTACTGTAAAACGGGCTCGTTCGTTTCTTGGGGTGTCGGTTGAGAGCTTTGATGAAGCTTTTGCGATTCTGGTCTTATTTATGCTCAAAGGTACTCGAGTGTGTGTGTGTGCGCGCGCGCGCGTGTGTGTGTGTGTGTGTGTGTGTGTGTGTGTGTGTGTGTGTGTGTGTGAAATCGAAAGCGTTTTCGCCAAGCCATTTCCTTGAGAATGGCTTCCTCCCGCGGCTGTTTTTGGTTGGCTTTCTCTCTGTCGGGAGAGCACTGTCGCCACTTGGTCGGTAAAATAGATTATACACATTCAATACCTCCAATATTTTTATAGGAGACGTGGGGGGCATTGATCCACGTAGCACCGTCAAAAAAAAAATATATATTTTTTGACGTCTCAACTCGTCATTGGCAGTGAACCGTTGGATTGTGTTTGACGAGTCAACTCGCCATTGGCAGTGAACGTGTTAAGCTACACTGCGGCCAACTTCAGTTACATGTTCATAACGTTACTGCTGTGAGGAGCCGATGGCTGTACCCGGTCGGCATTTAACGTTAGTTACAAAAGCACGTCGACAGTGTTTTCTCACTGCCAGTAGCCTAACTACACAGTAGGGTTTGAGAGATAGCTAGTCCGACCGGTGTCAGCACAGTCAGCGCTCCCGGTCCTCGCTGCTCATTAAAGATTTCCAATAAGCGTTATTCTGATAAACTGGTCACATATATGTTACGTTCTCACCCGACAAATATTAAAACTTTAAAACAGTTTGGGGGTTTTTAGCTTGAAAACTGCTTTTTGGCAAGTCTAAAATTTGACTGCGGTAGGCGTACTCTACTTCCGTGTTTAAAACCGGAAAGACGATTACAAAATGACGTCATGCAGAAGCGTCCTTGTATGGGCAAAGAGTAAGGTGAATAGAGCAGTGTAGCATATGTCACGTTTGAAAATGCGCACCAGTCTGTGTGTGTGTGACTAGGGGCAGTTGTTCATTCATTCATACTGTGAGCTGCTGTGCTTTTCTTGATGGCTATTTCTTGTTTTATCCTTATTGATATGTAAGCTGCTGCCTTGTGTTGATTTGTTAGTGGCTGACAAATCCTAATTTCGGTGTTTTGTGTGTGCATGTGCATGTGTGTCTGTGTGTGTGTGAGAGAGAGAAATTCAATCAATAGACAATAACACTGGTGTGTTTAAAATGAGATATTCCTCCAAATATGGCTAAAAAATATCCAAACATGCAAAAAAGTAAAGGCAAATTTTTCTGCGGCAGAAAAATTGCGGGCGCCACCGGGGTCCGACCCAGATTTGTGGGAGTGGCTTACCGCCCCCCCTCCCAGAAAATAGTTCCAACGTCCCTGTCGAAGTCACCAGATTGCGTCACATGATAATGCACATATCAATATAAGCTACACTTGGCTGCAACTGGCTCAACAATAGCTCTCTGTCAGTTACTCACGGACATTTGGGGATGTACAGCTGGCGCCCCTAATCACGGACCAGCTAAAAACAGAACACACAAGTTGTCACATGAATTCATTTTTCTTGTTTTTTTTTCCTTTTCTGATTTTCCCCCATTTTCTCCCAATTATACTTGACCAATTTATCCCCATGCTGCCCTATTGGCTGCCCCGGTCACTGCTCCACCCTCTGCCGATCTGGGGAGAGCCGAGACTAGCGCCATGCTTCCCCCGACACATGTGCAGTTGCCAGCCGCTTCTTCTGCCAGCCGTCAGTCTCTGTTGCGGTGGTCGTCAGCCCTCCCATTTGGAGGTATAAGCACCTCCTGCAGTATTTGGAGGCAAGCACATCCTGCAGTATTTGGACGTACTCCTTGAGGGCTGCAGCTACTGTTGAGTAGTACTCTGAAAAGGTCCCAAATGTGTCCCTCAAACGTCAAACTTTTTTGGCAGGCTGGCCAAAATTGCATTTGTCAGCAGTTAGAAGTTCAAAGGTAACTTTTTTCCATGTTATTTCCTACTATGAACTGCTTACCTGTGCACTTGTGCCAGTTACAATGGATCTGCTGATTGTATTCTATTTCCTCATTTCCCCAGGTATTGTAGCCTGCTTGTTTCACAGTTGTAAACTGTGTTTCTGTGTTTTCTCCCCCTCCTGTGGCCACAGCTCCATGCGGAGGTCACTCCACAGGATCAGAGGGGACCGTGCTCTCCCCAAACTACCCACATAATTACACCAGAGGCCAGAGCTGTATCTACGACATCTTTGTCCCTGGGGACTTTGGTAAGCATTTTAATTATGTCCACCGCGTGGCAGAGAAAGATTACGTATGGTCTATTTTCAGCTGCTGTGTATAGACACGTTCAACTTAACATATTCACTGCCAGCCGTTTTTTTTTTTTCTGTAGGTAGCTTTTGTAGTTTTGTGAAATTCAATCAAACAGGCAGAACAGTCACTTTAACCATTTATTTTTGGCATCAGTGAGAGATCAGACATCTAAACAATATAGTTCTGAACGCCCTCTCCTTCAAACTCCTCCCTCCGTGGGCGTGTCTGGTGGCTTTCAGCAGCGTTTGTCACAAGCGAGTTTCTACTGCCTGTCTGAGCAGTGAGCAGCCTCCCTCCCTGGCAGCCCCCTCGTCGGCAAGTCTGGATGGGGCTCACTCGTTTCTTGGGTTTGAGAGCTTTGATGAAGCTTTGTGCGATTCTAGGCTTTATGCTGCGTGTTTCAAAGTGTGTTTTCCACCCAGTCTATTTTTGGAACCCCCCACCGTTGTGCGCCCGTGTGCACCAGCGTGAAAGCGTTTTCGCCTACAGTATGAGAATGAGGCTCGTTCGTTTCTGGGTTTTCGGTTGAGCTCAGCGGGAATGAAGCTGTGTGCGATTCTGCGCTTTCTGCTGGTGTTTCAAAGTGTGTTTCACCCATAATCTATTATGCAAATTTGCAATCCCCCACCGCCAGCTCCCAGCGCAATAATGCGCGAAAGCGAAAGCGTTTTCGCCAATCCATTTTACAGTATGAGAGAATGGTTTCCTCGCGCGTTCCCCTGCAGTTTTGGCTCTGCCTTTTCTAGTCTGGAGAGCACTGTCGCCACTTAGTGGGTCGGTGGAATGGGTTGTACACGTTCGGTGGCTCCAATATTTTTATAGGAGACGTGGGGGGCGTTGATCCACGTCCCACCGTCAATTTTTTTTTTTTTTTTCAAGACGAGATATCTCGTCATTGGCAGTCAACCGTTGGATTTTGTAAGACGAGATATCTCGTCAATGGCAGTGAACGTGTTAACATACATATTCTAAATGGAGCCCAGTTTATTTCCTGTTGCCGTGTTTGCTAATACAATAGCTGGCGGGGAATAAACTAGGGTTCAAACTGTTGCCTACTGTAGCAACAGAATTGCAGTGAAACCACCCGTAGTCTATTTGTTGTGTGGCAATCCAGAAATATATGACTTCAAACATGGAAGTGAGACTGGGAGAGAGACTATTCTGTTGGGTTAATGATGAGGATGGAAAAACAGTTATGTCTCTGAAGAAATGGAGGCTTACTCACAAAGCTGCTCATGGCTGACATGGTACCAAACAAAACAGTCTTTTCATTTCCATTGCATGCATTGCAGAGTTTTGTAAGTTTGGATTGGTGTGTTTCAAGGTTACAACCATAGAGGCTCAGGTTAAACGGTTGTCTACATGTACTGCGGTGTGTGTTAGTACTGTACACTTCATCGTGTTAGTAGGGCTGCACAATTAATCGTATTTTCATCGTCATCGCAATATGAACATGCGCAATAAACACATCGCAAAGACTGCCTGAAACGCAATGAATAACAAAAGTGCAGGGCTGTATTACTGAACGGGCGTACCGGGCCCAGGCCCAGGGGCCCAAGAGCTCAGGGGGCCCATGAGCTAGAGTCTAGCTTATGGGCCCCCTGAGCTCACTTCGCAGCTGAGACTCTAGCTTATGGGCCCCCTGAGCTCACTTCGCAGCTGAGACTCTAGCTTATGGGCCCCCTGAGCTCACTTCGCAGCTGAGACTCTAGCTTATGGGCCCCTGAGCTCACTTCGCAGGCGGCCTGCGAAGAGACTCTAGCGCAGGGGTGCCCAAATTCTTTCCCATGAAGGGCCAAAACTCAATCTGGATGGAGGGCCGAGGGCCAAAAATAAACGTTGTGGAATTACATTAAAATGTATTGTGTTTTATAGAAAATTAACATTCTAAATCTAAAATAACATTTCAATATAATAATCTACTTTTTATCTGTTTGGTAATTGTAATAATTTGCAATTGGTTATATATATTTAAAAAAAAACATCTGCATTTGTGGGGAGCTTAAACATTTAATCAGTAAACACCCAGTTAAAAACTGTTGTATTTTCCACCTTTGTAATCAAGAGAGAAATTTGACTTAATTCACAACTTGAAAAATCCTCAAGGTACTTTGAAAATCAGCTTTATTGTCCATCAAAACAATTTGCCATGACAATTTGCAGGGATGCAATCTCAGGAGTGAACACAGTATATCCGCAACCACATTCAGACACTGTTTCACAAAGTCACCACATGAAAAAGCGTGTACACCCTTTGCAATCAGTGCAGATATCTGATAACTTGCCCGAGTTGCATTCTCACGGGGGGCCCGTGAGGGGGGCAGGCCCAGGGGCCCGTGAAGTCATAATCCGTCTATGCAAAAGTGGTTTTATCTACACGCGTCATGCATTCCCAGTCAGCATCTAATCATTTTGCCTTGTGTTGTAAATCCAGCGTACACCTTTCCCTTGCAACAGTGCGCTCCGCCCCTCTGCCAAAGCCCAAACACGCTGTGTGTAGTTTCAGCTAGAGTCAGTGTGTATTTCATTTCTTTATTCAGTGGGCATAGGCTATGTTTGTGGTCTATCTTAGCATTATTAAAGCAGAAAGACATAGGAACTGTATAGCTAAAATGCATATCGGTACTTTAATATTTGTTTATTTATCGCAAGTCGTATCGTCATCGCTATATTGAACAATATTATCGCACATCACAGATTTTCCTCATATCATGCAGGCCTACGTGTTAGTACTGTATGCACTCCCTGTACACTTACTTCATCTGGCAATTGAACTGGCACAAAATGAAGCCACTGGCTACGCAATAAATACACAAGGTCAGTGAAGGCCACCTTTATTGCTAACTGTGCTGTTTGTCCACTGAAATGACCTTCAATAGATATAGTATGCATGCACTCCACACACCAGCAACGTGTGATATAGTATGCATGCACTCCACACACCAGCAACGTGTGATATAGTATGCATGCACTCCACACACCAGCAACGTGTGATATAGTATGCATGCACTCCACACACCAGCATGCGATATAGTATGCATGCACTCCACACACCAGCATGTGATATAGTATGCATGCACTCCACACACCAGCGTGTGATATAGTATGCATGCACTCCACACACCAGCATGTGATATAGTATGCATGCACTCCACACACCAGCATGTGATATAGTATGCATGCACTCCACACACCAGCATGTGATATAGTATGCATGCACTCCACACACCAGCGTGTGATATAGTATGCATGCACTCCACACACCAGCAACGTGTGATATAGTATGCATGCACTCCACACACCAGCGTGTGATATAGTATGCATGCACTCCACACACCAGCAACGTGTGATATAGTATGCATGCACTCCACACACCAGCGTGTGATATAGTATGCATGCACTCCACACACCAGCAACGTGTGATATAGTATGCATGCACTCCACACACCAGCGTGTGATATAGTATGCATGCACTCCACACACCAGCAACGTGTGATATAGTATGCATGCACTCCACACACCAGCGTGTGATATAGTATGCATGCACTCCACACACCAGCAACGTGTGATATAGTATGCATGCACTCCACACACCAGCGTGTGATATAGTATGCATGCACTCCACACACCAGTGTGTGATATAGTGTGCATGCACTCCACACACCAGCATGTGATATAGTATGCATGCACTCCACACACCAGCAACGTGTGATATAGTATGCATGCACTCCACACACCAGCGTGTGATATAGTATGCATGCACTCCACACACCAGCATGTGATATAGTATGCATGCACTCCACACACCAGCATGTGATATAGTATGCATGCACTCCACACACCAGCATGTGATATAGTATGCATGCACTCCACACACCAGCGTGTGATATAGTATGCATGCACTCCACACTAGGGCATTCACGACTAGTGAATTTTACTAGTCGACTAGTCGTCCCTAAAGGTAGTCGACTAGTCGATTAATCGTTTTTAATTGTTTTTAATTAAAAAAAAAAAAAAAAAAAAAATCCCCAAATCTTTAAGAAAGAACATGAGGTATTTACACGACATACATGGACTATCATATCCCATATCCCATATCCCCCACAAAGAACATCAAAACACAACAAAACAAAACAAGAAGACTGCATAAGATACACAATAATCCAAGAACAAACAAGACTATTGGACAAGAATGAATACATGAATGACATGAATATGTGTCAGCATGAGACATTACAGTACATAGACAGACATATGGCAACATAAATACAGAACATTCAACATATACATTGCTGGATAGGTATACAGTGATAAATAGTAAGGACAAAGTCACATAATGTACTATACAAATTAGTGGAGCATTACACAATGTACATAAAATTGTGAATATGGAAAACCTGGAATTTGCACATAACCAAAAACTGGACTATTGATCATCTGCTAAGTAATACGTTCTTAAATGGTATTTGAAAGATTATTATTGATTTGATTATTATTATTTGATTGACGTATGTAATGGAGGCAGCTGTTCCAGTGACTGATGGCACGATAGATGACGTTACTGCATCTGACAAGTTGACTATGAATGAATGGGGGTTTGGTGGTCTAAATACTGTTGCTGAAGAACGTGACTGACTTCATAAATATTATATATATATTATATATACAAAAGCAGGCTCTGCTTAAATGAGCTGCAGAAGCATCATGTGTGGAAGTTGCCGAGCAACATTCCCACCTGTGCCTGTGAGATGATTCCAGAGAAGCTCATGGAGTGCAGTCACAGAGGCTATTGAAAGGTCCTGTTGATGATGAACAAGATGTTTGCTGCGGCATGGCTGGAGGTGGTGCTCCTCTGACAAAGCAGCTGGGATCCACAGCTACAATAGGATAAAGCCAAAAATGTTTAAAACTCTAATGCCAGTCAGAAAAATAGTACCGTACATATGTATGTCTTGGAACTCCAACTCCAGCTATGAACTTAAAAGCCTGAAATGTTGCAAATAAATGCTTAATTATGGATGCCAAGCACCTCTCATTTGGAGAGGTGATGGTGGAAATATTTGAATCTTTGATATGGCAGCTAACACCAAAAGCTGAATGCCAACAGTTAATGTAGCTATGAAAAACAAGAGGCTCTCATCCATCTCTGACGTTGGGCTGCATGTGCTTCTTCAAAGCTCAGTGAATGTTTCTCATGCCAGTGGATCAAATGGATCTTACAGTATCTTTGTGCCAAGATGCTGTCATGAAACCAGCCATTCCTCTGTTATACCACAATACAGCGCCACCACATTTTTTTGTTTGTTTGACTGTTTTAACTCCATTTATTATCTTACTTAATCAGGTGAGTCGCAATATGATTTTTGACCAAGTGTGGGCTTGAAGACCAGGTGCCAGATTTCCGGCATATGGACACACACACACACACACACACACACACACACACACACACACACACACACACGATCCATCACACACATAAATCCAATGAATAGTAAGCTACTTTCTCATAACGCAGGGCATCACACAACTACACCACGTCACTACATCAGAAAATATTATCTTCAGACTCAGTGAATGTGCTTGAAATGCTTCATTTCACAAAAGGCGGAATATCTCAGCTAATAATTTGAAACGCCTGTATTTGCTCAAAACGACCTATCTTCTCCGGCTCATAACTAAAGAACGGAAAATGGTATCAATAAACTTTTTTTTGCTGATGATACAATAGAGCCAGCTTGTTCTTTGTGCGTGTTCGGTGTTTACATAGTAATATCACACAATATTCTGTGGGCCTCGAGAAATCACTGAAAACACTCTGAAAACTCTGGCACTGGGAGCGTCCGTTCTCCAAAAGTGGCTGGCACTCAATGAGTTAAATTTCTTTTCTTTTTTCTTGAAAAAAAAAGAAAAGAAAAAAAAAGCCCTATCACTAATCAGGCATAAAATACAATGCCAATTGGTATTATTAAAGGGGAGAAATAATCGACCGAAATAACGTTTCCAAACTTTTTTTGATGAGTTTATATATCGGTGATCGGTAATCGGTGATCAGTCGATGATCGGTTGGGCAGATATTTCCCATAGGCGATCGGTGATCGGTGGCAAAAAACGTGATCGGTGCACCCCTAATTTATATGGATTGAGTAAACGGGTGGAGACAGGAAACACTCTGTGTGCTCAACCAGCAGAAAGAAAGGGCTATTTCCCAGACACAACGCCGCTACGCGCACACTCCGATCTGACCCCACCAGGAGCCATAGCTATGCTGCCACTCCAGCAGCAACTATTCCCCCCACCAATTCCCGTCCTTCCCGAACAGGCACCCTGATCGACCAGAGGAGGCACTAGTGCCACGACCAGGACACATACCACCCTTAATCCAGCTTTCCACCCACAGACACGGCCAATTGTATCTGTAGGAACGTCTGACCAAGCCGGAAGTACCACTGTGGGACTTTAACCCGGGTCTCCATGGTGGTATGCGAGTGCTTTTACCTCCGCTTTTACACCAGGCCTATTCAACTGGCGGCCCGCGGCCCGGATACGGCCCGTTAGAATTTTGATCCGGGAGTTTGATGATATTATTATTATTATTATTTATTTATTTTTTAGCTGGGGGACAAAGATCTATGACTGGCCCAGGAGAAGCTTTTTTATTTAATTTTTTCTACATTACAGTGTTTGATTTTCATCATAATCTGGTTTTCCATAATAATAATAATAAGTTCAGTGTTTATGCCTGTGTTGCTGTCTGTTGTAGTGTAAAACGACTAAAGGGAGGGTGGTTACATGAAAGTGAGTGAGAAAAGGAGAAGATACTGAATAATGACATCACAACAGTATAATCCTAATCCTAATGTTAATTTAAAATTAAATATTCTTCTAAATATGGATAAAAGTCCAAAAAACATCAAATTTTCTTCAGGGCAGCGTCGAGATTCCATTCCTTACAGCACCCCCTATGTAATAATAGTTCCAGCACGGCTGCGAAAATGTGGTGGCGGGTTGTGTCAAGTGTACATATAATCGGGGTGCGGCCCCCGGCCCCTTAGGTTTCTGACAATGTGGCCCCCTGAACAATTTAGTTAAATAGCCCTGACCTACACTAACATTACCCAGACACCAGTTGCATTATATACAATTTAATTAACATGCTTTTTCCACAAGCATGATTTATAGGGACTCAGTGGGTTTCATATTGTCACCAAAACACACATCGGATCATAAATTAGACCTGTGATGTGATTCATCAACGGCTATGGCTCCCATATGGCCTAGGTGCCTCATGGTTATTCCAGCTCAGTATTTATATGCCAAGCTGTGTGTCATGGCTCTGCCTCACTGCTCTGGCCTGAAAAGATTGATGTTCTCAACGTAGATATTACAAATCTGTGCACATGCTTTACTAATCCGTCTGCATGGTTTAGGAGTACATTGAAAGAAAACTGATTTCAACTCTTTTTTTTTGTACCAGTGACCCCTGGAGGGCTCCACAGTTATCCTCATTGCACTAGGTTTAGCCTAAAGACATAAGTCAGCGCAGAAATGTGTCGCTTGTTTTCGTTGTTCTTGTTATTGGACTTGCTTTATGCTTTATAGAGAAACACAGAAATATATGGTGTGATGGTGCACAGCAGTGCTTTATAGAGAAACACAGAAATATATGGTGTGATGGTGCACAGCAGTGCTTTATAGAGAAACACATAAATATATGGTGTGATGGTGCACAGCAGTGCTTTATAGAGCAACACAGAAATATATGGTGTGAGGGTGCACAGCAGTGCTTTATAGAGAAATACAGAAATATATGGTGTGAGGGTGCACAGCAGTGCTTTATAGAGAAACACAGAAATATATGGTGTGATGGTGCACAGCAGTGCTTTATAGAGAAACACAGAAATATATGGTGTGATGGTGCACAGCAGTGCTTTATAGAGAAATACATAAATATATGGTGTGATGGTGCACAGCAGTGCTTTATAGAGAAACACAGAAATATATGGTGTGATGGTGCACAGCAGTGCTTTATAGAGAAACACATAAATATATGGTGTGATGGTGCACAGCAGTGCTTTATAGAGAAACACAGAAATATATGGTGTGATGGTGCACAGCAGTGCTTTATAGAGAAACACATAAATATATGGTGTGATGGTGCACAGCAGTGCTTTATAGAGAAACACATAAATATATGGTGTGATGGTGCACAGCAGTGCTTTATAGAGAAACACAGAAATATATGGTGTGATGGTGCACAGCAGTGCTTTATAGAGAAACACATAAATATATGGTGTGATGGTGCACAGCAGTGCTTTATAGAGAAACACATAAATATACGGTGTGATGGTGCACAGCAGTGCTTTATAGAGAAACACATAAATATATAGTGTGATGGTGCACAGCAGTGCTTTATAGAGAAACACATAAATATATGGTGTGATGGTGCACAGCAGTGCTTTATAGAGAAACACATAAATATATGGTGTGATGGTGCACAGCAGTGCTTTATAGAGAAACACATAAATATATGGTGTGATGGTGCACAGCAGTGCTTTATAGAGAAACACATAAATATATGGTGTGATGGTGCACAGCAGTGCTTTATAGAGAAATACATAAATATATGGTGTGATGGTGCACAGCAGTGCTTTATAGAGAAATACAGAAATATATGGTGTGATGGTGCACAGCAGTGCTTTATAGAGAAACACAGAAATATATGGTGTGATGGTGCACAGCAGTGCTTTATAGAGAAACACAGAAATATATGGTGTGATGGTGCACAGCAGTGCTTTATAGAGAAACACATAAATATATGGTGTGATGGTGCACAGCAGTGCTTTATAGAGAAACACATAAATATATGGTGTGATGGTGCACAGCAGTGCTTTATAGAGAAACACAGAAATATATGGTGTGATGGTGCACAGCAGTGCTTTATAGAGAAACACATAAATATATGGTGTGATGGTGCACAGCAGTGCTTTATAGAGAAACACATAAATATACGGTGTGATGGTGCACAGCAGTGCTTTATAGAGAAACACATAAATATATGGTGTGATGGTGCACAGCAGTGCTTTATAGAGAAACACATAAATATATGGTGTGATGGTGCACAGCAGTGCTTTATAGAGAAACACATAAATATATGGTGTGATGGTGCACAGCAGTGCTTTATAGAGAAACACATAAATATATGGTGTGATGGTGCACAGCAGTGCTTTATAGAGCAACACAGAAATATATGGTGTGAGGGTGCACAGCAGTGCTTTATAGAGAAATACAGAAATATATGGTGTGAGGGTGCACAGCAGTGCTTTATAGAGAAATACAGAAATATATGGTGTGATGGTGCACAGCAGTGCTTTATAGAGAAATACAGAAATATATGGTGTGATGGTGCACAGCAGTGCTTTATAGAGAAACACATAAATATATGGTGTGATGGTGCACAGCAGTAACCTGACGCTGCCAGATGGACGGTATAGCTCCACATAGGTTTCACTAAACCAGTCGATCTGGGAATGAAGTAACCAGACCCGCTGACGGAGGCGGGCACTTTTTCCAAGCTACTTGGCAGGTGATTGGATGACCCATCTGTCTATCACCGCTGGTGGGTGTTAACTTCAACCAATCAGATCGCCGAAGGTGCCTGTGGATGATCTCCGTGGTATTCATTGATTGAGTCCTCACGGTCGTAAAGTCACCTTCAAAGCATTTAGTTAGATTATAACGAACTAGTTGTGTGGCTTAGCCTTCCCAAATGTTGAGGGTCGTTTTTTAGAATTTAATACATAGAATTGGGAACGTTACATTCAATTTCATTCAGACTGCCTGTCACTTCCGCGGCGGCAGCCATGTTGACGAGTGAAAAGAACTACAAAGACCATGTACCCACCGCCTGAGCCCGCCTACGGCTGCCGCTGATTCGTCGGCCCGGCATGGCTCGACCAATCATCTTAACTGCATGTGCGGGTCCAGACCGTCAGGGAGAACCAAATGAAATGTGAGTTCACGTGACGGGCAGTTTACCAGGCTAGCACAGCAGTGCTTTATAGAGAAATACAGAAATATATGGTGTGAGGGTGCACAGCAGTGCTTTATAGAGAAATACAGAAATATATGGTGTGATGGTGCACAGCAGTGCTTTATAGAGAAATACAGAAATATATGGTGTGAGGGTGCACAGCAGTGCTTTATAGAGAAACACGGAAATATATGGTGTGATGGTGCACAGCAGTGCTTTTAACCTCCACATAAGACAGTGTGTGTGGGGGTGAGTTCTTTTCGATTTTTCTCCCGCAACTTGGCAGCTGATTCTAACCTGTGGGCCATGCGATAGCCGAAATCACATCCGTGTCTAGTATACAGGTAATTGAAATTGGTCGGCCTCGGGTAGAGTATCAAACGTGTGTCTAAGTCTGCCTCTGTATGACCTCCAGTATAGTGTGCCTTTGAGATGTTGTGTCAATCTGGATGAACTGGCAGGAGAAGGTCAGTGGGATATATCATCTCATGACTCGGGGGATTTACACCTGGGGGTGGACAGCCTTACATGGATGGATGTCTTTTGCTGTCAATGTACAGCTGTGGGGGATTAGACAGACCTTGGCAAAGATATATTCAAAATACCTTTGGATATTACTAGAATGGTGCCAGCATCACTGCTCAGAAGATTGAGCAGCTTCAAAACTGGAAGCAATGCATTTGAAATGAAGCGCCAGTATGTCAAGAGTGTCATATTTTTGGATCACAATAATTTTGTATCTACAGTATACATATAATATTTATGATCTATTCACAGAATCCAACATTGTTGGCAGCATTTAATTTTTTTCCAAATTCAATTTTTTAAATTTAAATTTAAATTTAGGGGTTAGGATCGCTTTTTTATTTTGTGTTGATGACTTGTCTCTCTCAGACATGTTTCTCAAAGTGAAAACCAAGCTGTGAGGTGATGTGCTGTAAGACCCACCCCCTCTCAAAACACCTCAATCGAAAATGTAATTATTTCTCTAGGCCTATTTTACTGTATGAAATCATTTAGGTTACCGCAATAATTAGGTCTGCTTTTGATTTTGATCATTAGGCCTACTTTTTTTATCAATTTCAGCCAAATTATGAAAAAATCTGCAATATTCCATGTTTTACAGTTGATTCCATTTTTATTACCAAATTCCGTGATTCCGTCAGTTTTTCCCGTTTTGCGGAAAGTAAAAGCACAGGTTTACGCACAGGTTTACACCAGTGGACATAGTTCAGATTCCCGGTCAGGACTGTGAACACTTGCACAGTATTGGGAATGTGCACACCTTCACTTAGCTATGTTGGATGCTAACACATTTTTTTTCCATGCATAGACGTCACAGTAGAGTTTGTATAGATTGAGACTGTATATCCCATCTGTTTGTATAGATTGACTGTATATCTATACCAGCTGTTTGCCGTTGTTGCCTGACTGGCTGAAGCAATCGTTGGGTGAGGCGCTAAGCTCACTGTATGAGTCTGTTTCCCCTTGGAGCTGGTTTTGCCATGGCACATTTCACAGCTGATATACACACGCAATGCATGCACATAATAAACAGCCATCCATAGCATCATAATGCAGCGCATTCCAGTAGAGTTGTGCCCGAAGCATCACCTCTATCATACAAATACATTTGGCCTTTTCCCATAGTTCTAGTTTTTGGCCCATATATTTATATTTGAGGTACTTGGTTGTTGCTCGTATCCAGTGAGATTGATAAGTGTTAAGATGTGCATTCATATACTGCTACTGTTGATCATATAAAGAGCTGGCAGCAGACAGTAAACACACTGCTACTGTAGCATAGTGGATCAAATGGGTCATTTGTGACATCAGTTCTTGATACTACATACATACGTACATGAGTATTAGGGCTGTGAATCTTCACTGGCCTCACGGTTCGATTCGATTATGATTCAGAGGGCTACCATTCGATTCGATTACGATTATCGATGCATCTCGATGCATCTTAAATCGATGCATCACTTTTTCCCCCTAATACATGATTTATTTTTTCTCACTTTCTTTTTTCTCACTGTGTGGCTACTTGTAAAATAAAAGTGCATTTGGAATTGCATTGTATTATGATCCATAATTAAAATAAACAACTGCATGTACTTCCATTATATTTTATTTGATTATTGTTATTATTAGTATTATTATTATTATTATTTTTTATAATCGATTTTTGACATTTGTGAATCGATGCAGAATCGTGCACGTCCGCATCGCGATGCATCTTATAATCGATTATTTTTGACACCCCTAATGAGTATGCTTATTTTTGCACCATTCAGATGTCATTAAGGTACAATGCACATCTCTCTTGCCCTTTAACTCATTGAGTGCCAGCCACTTTTGGAGAACGGACGCTCCCAGTGCCAGAGTTTCAGAGCGTTTTCAGTGATTTCTCGAGGCCCACAGAATATTGTGTGATATTACTATGTAAACACCGAACACGCACAAAGAACGATGAGACTCTATTGTATCAGCAGCAAAAAAAGTTTATTGATATAATTTTCCGTTCTTTAGTTAGCCGGAGAAGATAGGTCAAAAACAGCAAAAAAAGGCGTTTCCATCTAGGAGCTGAGATATTGAGCCTTTTGTGAAATGAAGCATTTCAAGCAAATCACTGACTCTGAAACTAATATTTTCTGACCTGAAACATCTGAACAGTAATTTCCTTCAATAAACAGCACCCACACCCCCCTCAACTCCAAACTCCTCCTCCGTGGGAGTGTCTCTGGTGGCTCTGCTCGCTGTGCTGGCTGCTGCGTGTGTCAGGCGAGTCTCTGCCTCCTGCTATGGCAGGCTCTGCTGCCTCACGGATCCACGTTCAGATGGCGGCCGCTCGTCGGGGGAGTCTGGATGGGACTCGCGTTCGTCTGCATTTCTGGGGTTTCGGTTGTGAGCTGGGATGAAGCTGCGTCCGATTATAGGCTTTCTGCTGCGTGTTTCAAAGTGCGCTGCACCCAGTCTATTTTCGGAGCACTCAGCCTTGTGCGCCGGCTCCCAGCGCGACACTGTATAAGCCAAACCATTGGCTTTGGTTTTATTTTCTGGCGGCTAATCGTGTGGAGAAGCTATACAGCAGAGACAGAGACATTTGTGGGAGCGGATTGACTGCTGTTCGCAGCTAACGTTGGCTCCAGGGCAGGCAGCCAGAGCAATCTGTGCCGCTCTGGCTCATGCATCGGTTTCTCTTTGATCACAGGGCTTTTTCTGCTTTTTTTCCCTCAACTTTCTTTAATCTGGAGAGCACTGTCGCCACCTAATGGGTCGGTAAAATAGGTTATACACATTCAACATGCCCCAAAATTTTACAGGAGATGGATCTGGCTTTGATCCACGTCCCACCATCAAAAAACGCAATTGACGACTTTAGTCGTCATTGGCACTCAAAGTTACTATCCGAATTGACGACTAAAGTCGTCATTGGCACTCAATGAGTTAATGTTTAATTATTCTGTCAGAAATAATATTCAAACAATATCCCTGCTTCTTTCTGAAAAGATGAATTATTCATGGCAGGCTTGTAAACATACAGGCATATACTGGCCCACAGGAATTATCCCTCTTGTTAACACCAAGTTCAGTCGCTACTCGCTAATACTGTATGTAACTTTTTGGGGGTGGTGTGTGTGTGTGTGTGGGGGTATACTTCCGACAGGGTTTGCTTCTTAACCCATTGATACCTGATGCAGCATTTGTGTGTGTATCCCTTTAAGACCGCGAACCGCGTTGATGCGGTTCACGGTCTTAAAGGGATACACACACAAATGTGGGATATACACACAAATGCTGCATCAGGTATCAATGGGTTAAAGTAAAAACAGGGGGTGGGTGTGTGTTCTGCACTGTGTGCTCAACCAGCAGAAAGAAAGTGTTCTTTCCACATGAGGAATATCTCAGGACACAATGCCGCTATGCTACACTGCCATCTGACCACACGGGGAGCCACACTTAACAGCTGCCGCTCCGCTCGGCTCCATCTATTTCCGTCTTTCACAATCTACCATCGTCATTAAGCATCAAACTGTGGCCTTGCCTTGGCTGTTCTCTACAGAGCTCTGCAGGCGCCCCCTGGTGGGGAAGAGAAATAGATGTGGAAAGCAATACGGGCAAATGGAATAGAGACAGTCCGCATGTCTGGGAACGCCCACAAAATGTTAAACGGCTGGCACGCGAGTGAAGTAAAACCGCCGATATATCTCATGGGCTGACTCACCAAAAGACGGTGCTGCAGCTCTAAACTACAGGTTTGGGGGTTCTAGAGCAGAACACAAGACGTCTGCTCAGATGTGCGTTTACTGCGGTGGTTAAATCCCTGATCGTGTCTGCCTGGGCTGGGCTATCAGCTAAATTCTAACTTTGCTGAATAGATAGAACGGGGGAATTTACCCCACCCTGACCCCGCCCCCAGGCTAACCCAGCGTCTATTGTGGGCGTTCCTAGAGCCTGTATGGGCGTTCCCAGACATGCAGACTGTCTCTATAGTCAACCGTGCACATGGATTAGTAATCAGTGCTGCACACAGTCTTAAACCATGCCTATGGATTAGTAGAGCATGCACACAATGTGTAATACAGTATGTACATCAGATCATTAGACCTGTGGTGTGATTCATCAATGGTTATGGTTTGCATACAGTATGGTCTAGGTCAGCGGTTCCCAACCTTTTCAGACTCATGGGCCACTTGAAAATCTCAAAAATGTTTGCGGACCACATCCAACCCCAAACAGTACGGAGGCCAAATAATACCTTCTCAGAACACTTTTTTATTTGAATGAATCAGTACCACACAGAAATCAGAAACTAAAAGTGAGTCTGTCCGCTGTCTGCAATAGGCTAATTAAGGAATAATTGATTACAAATTAAATAACAGTATGATTCAACAATGGAGGGCGGCTAGCTAGCAAACGGCTAAATGAGACTACACTGTTGACTCAACAGGGATATTATACGTCAATAACGTCATCACTTCAAAGGACGAAAATGGAAATTTGCTTTCCCTCACCTGGTTCAGCCTGGGTTATCAGTGCACAGCAGCGCACACATCGACAACAGTCCAGGTTGAATTTGGCTGTGGTGACGTGGACTGTGTGTAGTTCTGGAATAGCTTAGCATGAGCTTTTTACTTCTAGGGCTCGCATTTACGTTGCCCACAGACCTTATTTGAAGCATCGTGCCAAAAACCCATTCAAAAATCCCATAGGCAGAAACAGTGAAGAACCCGGAAGTCCGGGACTTCCGCCTTCTGACTACAAAGATACGTCATCCCTGCGGTACTCTACAGTATGCCAAGCTGTGTGTAACAGCTCTGGCTCACTGTATATACTGTAGGCCTAAAAGTCACGCTTTCATGTTATCAACGTAGACATTACAAATCTGTGGGCACGGTTTACTGATCTGTGGGCACGGTTTACTGATCCGTGGGCAGTTTACTGAACTGTGTGCACAGTTTACTGATCTGTGTGCACAGTTTACTGATCTGTGGGCAGTTTACTGAACTGTGTGCACAGTTTACAGATCTGTGGACACAGTTTACTGATCTGTGTGCAGTTTACTGATCCGTGGGCAGTTTACTGATCTGTGTGCACGGTTTACTGACCTGTGGGCACGGTTTACTGATCTGTGTGCACGGTTTACTGATATGTGTGCACAGTTTACTGATCTGTGTGCACAGTTTACTGATCTGTGTGCACAGTTTACTGATCTGTGGGCACGGTTTACTGATCTGTGTGCACAGTTTACTGGTCTGTGTGCACAGTTTACTGATCTGTGTGCACAGTTTACTGATCTGTGTGCACAGTTTACTGATCTGTGGGCACGGTTTACTGATCTGTGTGCACAGTTTACTGATCTGTGGGCACGGTTTACTGATCTGTGTGCACAGTTTACTGATCTGTGGGCACAGTTTACTGATCTGTGTGCACAGTTTACTGATCTGTGTGCACAGTTTACTGATCTGTGGGCACAGTTTACTGATCTGTGTGCACGGTTTACTGACCTGTAAACTTTTAGGTTTAGAAGTAAATTGTAAGAAAACCCTACCCACTGATTTCCACATCTTTTTCTACTTTTTTGTACCAGTAAGCCATGGTGTTGAATATTCATTCATTCACTCAGCCAGCACAGAAATGTGCCAATTGTTTTCACTGTTCTTGTTATTGGACTAGTTTTACAGCAAAATACTGTAAGTGTATAATGTGCTGACTACAACAGAATTTATCTTTGCTTTACCCTTTTCCTTAACCCTGTGCGCCCTTTGTGAATGTTTGATGGCTTCAGGGGTTCAGCCACACTATCTCAATTAGTGGAGCCAGCCATACACAGTGTTTCGTGTGCAGGTTTTGTTTTTCTTTGTTTTTCTAGTTAGATTTGGACCATGCATGATGTTACTGTATGCAGCAACATTTACTCAAAATAATATTAACGTTGTAGATAACGTGAGTAAATGCCACCATAAAGATATACAGTAAAGATCTCGTTAAAATCCAGATAAGTCACAATCAGATTCTTTTTAACCCATTTAAACCCCTGAAGTTGGAAATTGAACCACATCGCTAAAGCCGTCCTTGCAAAACCCTGCAACAATATATTTGCAGTGCACCATATACTGTATAACTCTAGTCCTGATGTTAACTGGGTTATATAGTAGATTTCAGTTTGCTAGATAACCATATATTTCATTTTCACAGTTGCAGCCCTATTTTTAATGGGGCTAAGACCCATAAGTGTGTGCTTACTATGTACTGCAGCTTACTTTATATTACCCGAAGCTGCACTTCATCACAAGGCAGTCTTTTACTTATAATGAGCCTTTGGCGAATAGGATTTCATAGCCACAACACAGTCATTTCTATATCTTTTTATAGGTGCAGGGTATGTGTGTGTGCATTATTCTAACAACAACATATGCATAATGGTTGCCACAGAATGTGTCAGGGGGTGAGACAGGAGCACTGACAGATTGCAGTAATACATCTGAGCTGTAACAAGTCAGACACAGAGAGAGAGAGAGAGAGAGAGAGACAGAGACAGAGACACAGAGAGAGAGAGAGAGAGAGAGAGAGAGAGAGGCTATATAGACCAAGAGAGGGAGAGGGACGAGTCAAGTATGAGAGAGAGGTAGATGGAGCTTGGCTCCGTTTGAAGGTCTCGCTTAAAATGAGTGAGATTGAGAGAGGGTGATAACGAGAAGGAGAGAGACAGTGAGATCATAAAAACCTTGACCCCCTGGGACTGATTGTTGACTCATCAGTGGTGATCAGTGGAGAGTACGATATGCCTGGGGCCATCCTGATTACATCCAGTACACCCCACAGACAGGAACAGTGTGCACTGCATAATATATATATATATATTATATAGTGTATATATATATACACTGCAGTCATGGGCCTCATTTAACTTTTTCTGCAAATTTGTTCGTAAATCCCTTGTATGCATGCGTATACATAGAAATTAGAATTTATCAAAGTTTCTAGGGCTAAAATGCTGCAACGTTCCAAATAATCTGAACTTGGAGGGAAGGGAGAAGCGGGGGAGAGATTATTGTCTTGTTGCCGTCAATGCACTTGTGTACTGTACAGTATACAGTGTTCTATATAGTGTGCTGTTTTAAATCAAACCACTTTCTTTTAACTTCTTGCATGCTTCCCTGTGGCTTAATGGCTTTCACCTGCTCTGTGAGCTCATTCCATATGTGGCATCTCGAGGCTGATCTGACCGATAAATTGTCCAGGTTGCCGTTTTGTGCACCGAGTATGGTGCCTGTTCACACGTTCACACGCTGCCTGCAGTTACTCTAATGGCCTCCGGTGTCAGTAATAGTTAGAACTTATGGATAGGACCCCCCCCCCCATATTTTATTTTGTAATTTTCAGAATACATACATATACATACATATATCAACATTAATGTTACAACATGGCGCTACCAGCCGCATCAAGTTCCCATGTGCTTGTAAGAAATGTGCGTGGAATCCCATGCAAGGGGTCCATGAGAAGTCAGCTGAGCAAGTTACTTGTCGCTCTTAACCTCATCTAAGTAGGCTAGAAATGGGTCCCAGATAATTGTGAATTTCCTACATGAATTGGTCCTCAGGAACCAGAGTCTCTCCATATGCATAACAGAGACCATGTCCGTCAGCCACAGCTGAAAAGAAGGTGGAGAGGGGGACTTCCACTCCTTCAAAATGAGTCTCTTGGCGATAGTCGTTCCCTGTGTCAGAGACTGTTGTACAGCCTGTAGGGAGGAGCAGAGACGATTCTGAGCAGCCGAAGATGGCGAGTTCCCCCTCCAGCTGAAGGGTTATTTTATAGGCCTTAGCTTAGAGTACCAATCAAATATTTTGGCCCAGAATCCAGATAGTGAAGTACAAAACCCAAAAGCAGGGGATATTGTACCCTCTGACACCCGACACCTATCACATAGATTGATTGATTGATTGAATACTTTATTGACACATGGTAAACACATCAGGAAAATGCCTTTACAGTTTGGTCAAATGGATAAAACACAAGAAAGCCAAATGCTTGTTTCCATTGTGGTCCATTATACATAGAACATAAAAAGGCAGACAGGTTGTTTAAAACAAGTAACATGTACAAAGACAGGACAAACTAAGTGCACATAGAAAACACCTAACCTAAAAACTCATAAAACTAGCTAATGTTAAAAGAAATTAAAACCAAAAACACATAAAAACAACTCATGACAAAATAAATAAAAAACAAATTAAGACCAATTCGAGTTGCTGTTTTAGGGCGGATTTAAATTTGAGAGGGGAGTTTAAAAGTTTAAGGGCTGTTGGCAGGGCATTCCACATTATAGTTGCAGAATGCAAAGAATGCATTCTTATCCATACATGTCCTGAATTTTGGGGGGACCAGGTCCGAGGAGCTCCCTCTTGTGGGGTACTTGTGGACATCACTTATTTTATTAAACTAATTTAACAGGTAATTGGGGACTGTTCCTTTGAGTAGCTTAAAAACCAGAAACATGTTAAGCTGGTGTACCCTTTGCTCAACCCTGAGCCATCCCAGACTGATAAAGTGAGCTGGGGTTAAATGAGTCCTGGGGTGGAAATTGTGCAGTAGTCTCACAAGTTTATTTTGGGAGGTCTGAAGCTTTGTCTTCAATGGTTTGGAGATGTTACTGTACCATGAAGTGCAAGCGTAGTCAAAGTGACACTGAATGAGGGCTCCAGCTAGGGTCCTCAGAGCGTTCCTATTAATAAAAGAAGAAATCCGAAATAAAAATGTTGTTTTTTGATTGACCTTAGTAATCACTTTTAATGCCATTTTTTCGCTGGAAAGCTTGTTGTCTAGGATACAACCCAGATAAGTGACAGTAGTGTTGTAGGGTAGGTGCTATAGAGAAAAAAAATAAAAAGCCATTTTTAGAACTTCCGCAAAAAGGGCACTTCCGCTTTTTTGAAAAGGGGAAGTGGCTTCTTTTTGGGTAAAAATCAATTTCTCAGTACTTCTGCAAAGTGCACTTCTCCATTTTTTTTGCCTTGTGTTTTAAAAACACCTTTCTTGGGAAAGTGTTTTTTCAGTACTTCCGCAAAGGCCACTTCTCCATTTTTTGCCTTGTGCTTAAAGCCATTTTGAGCAAAAATGCTTTATTCCACTTCTTCCGCAAAAGGGTACTTCTGTTTTTAAATCACTTTCTTGTGAAAAGTGATTATTTCAAAAGGCCTCCAAAGGCCACTTCCGCATTTTCCCCCCATACCACCAGCTCACGACAAACAACAGCGTTTTTTTTATCTTGGGCAAATACATTTGGCCCATTTGAGCAATCATTATGCAAACCCAGCTGCGACCATTTTCACTGTCTACAGAATCCTCTCCTTTGCTCACTGTTGTTATGAGCGAGCTTGTGAAACATCAGCGACTTCCGCATCACGTCTCTCTCTCTTCGTGACAAGAGACGTGCTGCGTGATGCGTGTCCTCTATGACGCAATTCCGTGACAGGAACCACCTCCCCTTATAAGCAGCAGGCCTGTCAGGTGAACGCAAAACACAAACCTCACTGTTAGTTTTTGAGACAAGCAGTGGAGACAGCGCGCAGCATTTTTTGATCTCAACTGACAACAATTTTTTGATCTCGGCCAAAATGCATTTTGGCCCATTTTAGGAGCTACTAAACTAATATTTGTTAACAGCGGCGACCATTTTCACAATCTCAATCAATCTCTATCTCACCCCACCCCAGGTTGTCCCTCCCATCCCATCTCACCCCCAACACCAACGACAGATTCCACTGCCTGTTGATGTTTTCTCTGACTCAACCGGCCCCCAGGCTTCCCCTGCCAGCCCATCCCACCCCATCCCCCACGTTTTATCACTTCTGTTTTAAATAAACTTGTTTGTTTTTTGACCGTCAGGTGGGGGGCGTTCCCGGCAGCACGTAACGCCCCTTGAAAGCTACGAATAGCTGCGAGATCAGGTGGGCGTTCCCAGCAACACGTAACGCCCCTTGAAAGCTATGAATAGCTGCTTGCTCACGTATTTCTCTGACTCACCCATAGAGCCACCGCAGTTTTTTCCTCCCATGCCCCACTTATATCCTTTGCGTGCCTGTCAAGGCCATCTTATACCAATGAATCCACCATTCAAATATTCCATATTTGCATGTTGTGGCAGGCTATCTTAGCTAGTATAGCCTACTAATGTATAGCCTACTAATGTATTCCCAAGGCTATTCTGTAGATTCCATCCGGGCAACACACACACACACACACACACACACACACACACACACACACACACACACACACACACACACACCCACCCACCCTCTCACACACATATTCACAGCCAGCCACAAACACACGCACCCACAAATTCACAGGTAAACATGACACACTGAAACATTCCAGTCAACTTCATCATTCATGTGTGATATTATGTATTTTCCCATGTTTTTCCCACTCCGGATCCAATTGTGACATCACCATTATGTTTTTTTTTGATAGGCTATAAGCCTATTAAGCTTTGAATTAAATATGATCAATACAGATTGAGGTTTCAATTTCAGGTTTGAATTGAAAACGATTGAATACAGACTATGGTGTATGACTATGCCGTTTGCCCTGTCTCCCTTATCGCCGTAATGCATTATGGGTAGTCAGATACTACCGGTACTTTGGCTAATGTATCAGCTAACGCTACTTACTTTGCATTACAGTAAAACGCCACTGAATGACCAAATTGATGCATTGATAAAAGTTAGTTTGTTGTTTATGCGTATGCAATAACGGATGCGTTATTATATTTACTGGAATACATACACACGCCAGCCTATGTGTCCTATCAGAGTTTGTTACGTTATTGTACAGTACAATAAACAAAACAGCATGATAGCATCAGCTGCATCACTATACGTGTGAGCGTAAGTATTAATGGTTTACAACTTGTTTGTGTTGTACAGCATTTGGTTCAAACATATGGCGACATTGAATCAGTGTTAGCTTAGCGCTAGCTAGCTAGCATACACTACGATCTGTAGAATTGGCCTGGTCTTGGTCGATATGACCAAAAATTGATATAACGTTTCAGTAGCATGGACCCCTCTCGTTTTTTATTACAGTTGAAGATTTCACAAATCTCAACCACTCTCAATCTTGGTACAACCCAGACCCCGGATATCCGTGACCTACGGGTATTATTTCAAAATATAGAATATGGAACGTGAACAAACATCTTAGTTTTATTTTTCGTATTTTTATATGATTATTTTAATAGTTACTAACTATATTATTATATAACTAACTAGTCCTCCTCACAGAATTGGTTAATTTACTGTGAGACTTTATGTTTTGTAGACAAGCACCAAGTATATATAATAATGGTATATAATAATAATAATCTTTGTAATACAATTGTTATAAAATTAAAACGTATAGCACACTTACAATATGTTTGTTGTATGTATTACAACTTAATTCAACTTGGTCTCCCCCCACATCTCCTCTTCTCTCCTCTCCACACCTCACCCCCTCCTATCTCCTCTCCTCTTCTCTCCCCTCCTCTCCTCTCCTCTCTTCTCTTCTCTCCTCTCCTCACCTCACGTCTCCTCTCCTCTCCTCACCTCTCCCCTCTCTTCTCCTCTCCTTACAAGCCTATAGATGAGGGGTTTCAGACAATGTGCCCATTGTTACAATATTGTCAACAAAAATAGCACTAGTCTAAATAACATAACTTAATTCAACTTTTCTCACTACACTTTCCAAACATTAACACACATCAAACACAACAACTCTTTTCTTACTACACATTCCAAACATTAACACACATCAAACACAACAACTCTTTTCTTACTACACATTCCAAACATTAACACACATCAAACACAACAACTCTTTCCCACTACACTTTCCAAACATTAACACACATCAAACACAACAACTCTTTCTTACTACACTTTCCAAACATTAACACACATCAAACACAACAACTCTTTCTTACTACACTTTCCAAAACATTAACACACATCAAACACAACAACTCTTTCCCACTACACTTTCCAAACATTAACACACATCAAACACAACAACTCTTTCTTACTACACTTTCCAAATGTTAACTGCATACATAATGTTATGTCTCGAAAGACAAGAGCTATGTAGCCTACTTTAAATCAGATCACTCCGGTGTACAAACATACATTGGTTGTCTAATAAAGTTTTACAAATCAATTAATTTGGTTGTCAACCATCGTTAAACGAAACTTAGTAGTTGTAAACTAAGTAGTTGTATCGATAAAGACTCTAATCGTTAAGCAGTCTCGAAAGTGGGGTCAATATCAATCTACAATCTAGATTGATTTGATTCACTAATTTGGCGTTCTCTCATGCAAAATATCCAACATCCAATATCCAGAAGTTGTGATTACTACACAGAAGTAACTTTAGTTCCACCATTTGTTATTTGCTTCAAACATAATTTGGATCAGTTGTAACTCTGACCATTTCTAACAATTTCTAGACAGTGAATTTACACAAGCACTTGAGTGAAATTCATAGTACCTATAGGGACTGTGATTGAATGAACGCAGATTGTCAGATTTGTATACCAAACCCCTATCCTGATGCCTGCAAGGGTCGTCTGTACCACTAATGTCAGCCACTATGTGTTACAATATTGGGCTGGTTTCATAGACCTGGCCCAAAAGTACATACATACATGTTAGTTAGTCATAATAGTCAAACATGGTTTTTCATGTTCTGACTTGGTGAAATGTGTGTTGCATATATACATGTTAGTTTACACATAATAGCCAAACATGGTTTTTCATGTTCTGATGTGCTGAAATGTTTTACACGTCACGTAAAACAGTTTTTAAAACAGTTAATTAGCCTACACAATGTGTTATTTCAGGTTATTGTAAGTTATTGCATAGTTGCAATCTTTCATACTTACATACTTACAAGTGGGTTGTTTTTTAATGGCATGTGATTTCCGGTACTAATTAACCAATGTGTAAGGTGATTGTCAATTGTCAATTGTAAATTGTCAATTGTGTAAGGTGATTGTGATGTCAGGTGATTGTAAGTGTGTCATACATACCTACAAGCCTTCATATCAGTTGGTTGTGTCAATGATTTTCTGTATCTCTTGATGCGTCAGCATTGTCTTTGTCAGGCTTAGAAGCAATGTCTAAACAGTAAACAGTTTATGACAAGTGGTGGCAGCATGCTATGCTACTACACAAGACGTGTTATGGTACATAAATAATATGTAGCGTGTAATAATCTGAAGAACTCTGTCAGAGTTCTACTCTGTCATTATTTTTACATTTGACTTTGAGAACTATAATGAACTGTTAGTCTCTGTACTGATGTACAAAAGTAACAAGATTGAGGTTGTGAAATCTTCAACCGGAATAAAAAAACTGGATATAATATAACTGAATCAGTTAGGCCAAACTATTATCAGTCAGGTCGGTAATGACCGGGGGGAAATTATATGATTATTGTCCATTGTGTGTATGATACAACTTTGTTTATCATTCTGCCCCTCACACTATACAGTCTGTATTTAACTCAACACACTGTACCTGTCCCTTGACCTCGGAGGGGCTCTTCTGTCAACGGGCCTGAGGCAAGGTGTGATGATCACAAGCATTGTCCTAAATATTGTGACAATGAAATTGGTAAATTGGTTAAGCAAAGCAAGTAATGCTTATGTAATGTAGTTTGTAAGATGTATTTTACAAGATATTTTCTGAGATTTGGTTATATTAACTTATTATTTATATTATTATTCTATTATTATTATTCTAATTATTATCTACTATTATTCTAATTATTATATTATTATATTATTATTATTATTAGGGGTTATTATGTATATTAACTATACATATTAAAGTATAGATGATTGTTTTGCCCACCTTATCAAAACAAATGTACCGCATGTTAAAGTATGGATGATTGTTTTGCCCACCTTATCAAAACAAATGTATAGCATGTTAAAGTTTTAAATAAAGTCAAGTCAAGTCAAATCCAACAGGTCTTAATGTCAATTAATTTAGCTTTAACGTGTTTTGTGAAACACACACACACACACACCCACACATTGACCCCTCTCATATATACGTAACTGCCTATAACTGTACATATATTCCTTTCACACACACTTTTCAAAATAGACACTCTTTCATATTGTGATTCATAGTGATTCTTGTTTGTTTTATGTGATCCCGGTTTTTAAGCAAACCGGATCCAGTTTCCTTGTATGTGTACATCCTGTACAAGGTACATCCTGTACAAGGTACATAGTACATTGGACTCAATGATCCACAGATGTATCAAACAAATGTATGTTTTACTGATACAAATTACCAAATTACCACAAATTCAACATGTAATGCCTTTTTCTCAATAATTTTGGTCAAAACATTTGGTGTGACCCAGATCAGACATTGTAATGAGGACCTTGTTATCACTGGTGTATACCCAGACTTGGCACATTGGATGTGGCCCAAGATCAGTCCTTGTAATGACTTGATCAAAAATATTACAGACAATATATATATATATATATATATATATATATATATATAGTAAATATAATTGTATAATATATTCAAAGTATTGTTAATTGTTAATTATTATTATTCAAAAACCTGAAAATACTGTAAATACTGTAAATAAACTAAACTAAAACATGCTAAGTTGTACTGTGTGTTAATTTAATGTGTTTTGAAACACATACCCACACATAAAATCTCAAGTGAGATTTATGAGAAAGAAAAAAAGAGAAAAGAAAAATTCACCCTGTGCGCTCGGTGTTACGTACAAAGTGCGGACTTTTGAACCCTAGCGGCTTCCGTCGAGCCGACTCGAACATGACGAGCGTGACGTAACTGTGACGTTGCTTGCTGCCAACCAAAACAGTTGCTCAGGGGAGGAGATGCCGTATTTGATAGGTACACAATGAAGCGAAAGCAAACGACTCAAACGACACTCATTCAGTGTTTTCGCAGGCCTCCCTGCCCTGCTACTGCAGCTGTAGCTGTAGATGGCAATACAGAAAGGAATCCTGAGGACTGTGATGAGGCAGCTGCTATCGTAACGTTACCTGATGATATCGACATAATTCAAACCATCCCTAGAAGATGTTTGAAGGCAGACATCCTGGCCACAATAGATCAAATACAACAAACCTACGGCGAGAAATACACCATGGACATAACCACACACATTTTACGGATGATAGGGAGGGGCGATTTAGCTGAACGTTTAACAGGACCCAATTTTTAAAAAGCCACGCCCTCCATCTTACTTTTTGTTCACATTTGTTCACATTTGTTCACATTTGTTCTCTAACAAATTCCGGTCAGCGCCATTTTTGATGATCTCCTCCCATATCCCTACGCCACGCCCTCCCCTAGACCTAGCTCCTCCTCCTCATCACAACATAAGGATAAAAGAGACGGGTTCAAAAGAGACTCATACCATTTTACACAATAAAAAAGACAGATATCATCATGGAGACCCCGTCGCCATCACCATTGTCCTTCATTACAACTCACAGCCACTCTGAATCGGAGGAAGAAGAGTTGAACCGTCTGATGTACGGATGTTCCGCGTCGTCATCACCCTTGTTCTTCATTACCCCACCTACCTCACCTCCTTCCTCACAGGTAGACCTTGAAGAGTTGAACCGTCTGATGTACGGATGTTCCCCGTCGTCGTCACCAATGTTCTTCCCCAACCCACCTAACTCACCGGAAGACCTTCCTTCTCCTCCGAACTCGCCCCTGACTCTGGACCAGCCAGATGGACTGCTCAGTTTTACTTTTCTGAACATTATAAAAGCCTACACCAGCATGCTACCCCTTCAAGAGTGCAGGATGCTTCGGAAGCTTTTCTGTATGAACTGAGGGAAATATAAATACAAATTCCTTGTATGTAACTTGTATACTGTGCCAATAAAAAATAAAATTGATTCTCATCATAATCTGGTTTTTCCTTAATAATAATAATAATATTGTACAAATGTCTGTTCTAATGAAATAATGAATAACATTATTACACAATATAATCCTAATGTTAATTTAAAATTAAATATTCCTCTAAATATTGCTCCTCTAGATATTGCTCCTCTAATATATAAGTTGCAGACTCTCATTGTTCACCATTGTACGTACACAGCCTCCATTTACCCATGGGAACTGGTCACTGGGTATGGCTAGGGTTTGAGTCAGGATCAGGGTCAGGGATTTCCAGAGGTTTGGGGTATCGACAGCAAAACAACGTGAAAAGAGTTATTTCTTTTTATTATCTTTATTGTTTATTTGAACAGGGACCGTATACAATAAAAATATATTGCATATAAAAATATTGCCACCACAGGTGCAAACCTACGTCACCAAATACACCATGGGCATAATCGTACAGTTACGCTGAGCTTCTCCTCCTTGCTCATCGGTCGCTGTCGCCACAGAGCCTGCGCCAGCCTGCGTCAGCTCTTTTCTTTTTCTTTTTTTCCGCTCGTACCGGAAAAGTGCCGGTCCTGGTAAAAGTCGACAAAACATCCCATGTAACATGTACCGTCTCCTCGTTCCTCCTTCACCAGATAACACCCGCTATGGTTCACCTGGTCGGTGAACCGACCATCCCGATTCAATGCCTCTTGAAGCTCTTCTCCCTTTAGCGCATACACTTGCAGAGTCAGCTTTTCCCGCTGGGACATCTTCCTCAACACCTTGCTGTTTAGCATTTGGCGACCCTTGTCTTTCCACGTTACATTCACAAAGAATGTGCCGTAGCGATCCAGCGGCTCGTCGGGGTACAACAGCTTGTCCGAATGCTTTGGTATGTCATCGAACTTAATCAGCTTGAGGGTGAGCGTTTCGTCAACATTGACTACACCACAAGGAGCATGTGGCGCTAGCATGCTCCCATCCTCTCTGGTAATCAGAGGATACAACCCCGAGGGATTGGCGCCGTCTCTCAGCTGCTGTATCGATTTCTCGATGGTACAGGGTTTTTCCGCATGAGCGTGACCACCTAGTGACGCTATTCTGCTTCCTAACGTAGAAGCTATGCATGTGGCGTTTTTCATAGTTACATCCGTGTCCTTCCATGCATGCCATGCTTAGTAACGTGCAGAAATCGTATAGGGGCACGGCTACTTATTCACACTCAAACTCCTCCCCATCAGCCAAAGGCCCTCTTCTGTCAACGGGCCCTCCCCCATTTCGAGTAAAATTGACGACAAACATCGGATAATAAGAACAGTAAGAACAGTAAGAACACCGCAAGGCATCAGGTACCAAGTAATAGTTGAGCAAATTATCATATGTTATCTTATGTTACTAGACACATGTCACTATATATATATATATATACCATACATCTAACGTCCATAACATGGTGGACCATTTAACGTATTCAGATTTAACTCTGTATTCAGACCATTGGATTCAGCCCCAGAAAACAGAGTACGTTATAACGTTATAAATATAACCACATTATAAACAACTACCCAGCGCTGGGGTTAGATCAAACATCGAGATAAATCAATGTAATGCAATGCTGTAATGCAAAGTAAGTAGCGTTAGCCGCTACATTAGGCAAAGTACAGGTATCTGACTACCCATAATGCATTACGGCGATAATGCAAATTCGGAAACTACCCCGGCAGCCCCTAGGGGGAGCATTTCATTCAATTTAATTCATTCAACCCATCAAGCGAAATGAAACAATATCCGGAAGTGAGCTTCATTTTGCTGTGTCAAAGTCAATGAGCTCCTTTTTGGTCCATTAATATATACGTCAATGGACTCCACCAAGCATGGTTAGGTTTTAGGGTTTAGGGTTTAGGGTGGGACAGGATTTTTCAGAGGTTTGATTGTGGGACAGTGTGGGTAAATGCAATTACAATTACACAAACTGCTCGAGAAGAGTTGTTTTCCACGCAAAGTGTACTTTTAAAGTTAAAGTTTGATAGAGACCAGCACAAAATAGCTTGTTTATAATAATAATAATAATAATAATAATAATAATAATAATAATAATAATAATAATAATAAACTTTTATTTGTATAGCACCTTTCATACATAAAATGCAGCTCAAAGCGCTTTACACATGAAGAATAAACAAAGGTAAATCAGTGAAAATCAGTAAAACAGTGAAATTTATGTGATGTAAAGTTATGTGACCTCTCTTCTTGGTTTTAGTTAAACTAATTGAACTAATTGAACTAATTGTAGCCTGTCAGTATTACTACTATTACAGTAGTCAGGATGTTATGAAGAGTTTGATAAGTTGCTTTGATAAGTACTTAGTTTACCACGGGCTATTTGGATAGCCAATTCAGTACCACGTTTCGCCTCTAGGTGTCAGGCATAATCACATATCTAGGAGGGGTTTATATACTTTAAACTTTTTTTCTTTTCTCTTTTTTCTTTCTCATAAATCTCACTTGAGATTTTATGTGTGGGTATGTGTTTCAAAACACATTAAATTAACACACAGTACAACTTAGCATGTTTTAGTTTAGTTTATTTACAGTATTTACAGTATTTTCAGGTTTTTGAATAATAATAATTAACAATTAACAATACTTTGAATATATTATACAATTATATTTACTATATATATATATATATATATATATATATATATATATATATATATATATATATATATATATATTGTCTGTAATATTTTTGATCAAGTCATTACAAGGACTGATCTTGGGCCACATCCAATGTGCCAAGTCTGGGTATACACCAGTGATAACAAGGTCCTCATTACAATGTCTGATCTGGGTCACACCAAATGTTTTGACCAAAATTATTGAGAAAAAGGCATTACATGTTGAATTTGTGGTAATTTGGTCATTTGTATCAGTAAAACATACATTTGTTTGATACATCTGTGGATCATTGAGTCCAATGTAGTATGTACCTTGTACAGGATGTACCTTGTACAGGATGTACACATACAAGGAAACTGGATCCGGTTTGCTTAAAAACCGGGATCACATAAAACAAACAAGAATCACTATGAATCACAATATGAAAGAGTGTCTATTTTGAAAAGTGTGTGTGAAAGGAATATATGTACAGTTATAGGCAGTTACGTATATATGAGAGGGGTCAATGTGTGGGTGTGTGTGTGTGTGTTTCACAAAACACGTTAAAGCTAAATTAATTGACATTAAGACCTGTTGGATTTGACTTGACTTGACTTTATTTAAAACTTTAACATGCTATACATTTGTTTTGATAAGGTGGGCAAAACAATCATCCATACTTTAACATGCGGTACATTTGTTTTGATAAGGTGGGCAAAACAATCATCTATACTTTAATATGTATAGTTAATATACATAATAACCCCTAATAATAATAATAATATAATAATATAATAATATAATAATATAATAATTAGAATAATAGTAGATAATAATTAGAATAATAATAATAGAATAATAATATAAATAATAAGTTAATATAACCAAATCTCAGAAAATATCTTGTAAAATACATCTTACAAACTACATTACATAAGCATTACTTGCTTTGCTTAACCAATTTACCAATTTCATTGTCACAATATTTAGGACAATGCTTGTGATCATCACACCTTGCCTCAGGCCCGTTGACAGAAGAGCCCCTCCGAGGTCAAGGGACAGGTACAGTGTGTTGAGTTAAATACAGACTGTATAGTGTGAGGGGCAGAATGATAAACAAAGTTGTATCATACACACAATGGACAATAATCATATAATTTCCCCCCGGTCATTACCGACCTGACTGATAATAGTTTGGCCTAACTGATTCAGTTATATTATATCCAGTTTTTTTATTCCGGTTGAAGATTTCACAACCTCAATCTTGTTACTTTTGTACATCAGTACAGAGACTAACAGTTCATTATAGTTCTCAAAGTCAAATGTAAAAATAATGACAGAGTAGAACTCTGACAGAGTTCTTCAGATTATTACACGCTACATATTATTTATGTACCATAACACGTCTTGTGTAGTAGCATAGCATGCTGCCACCACTTGTCATAAACTGTTTACTGTTTAGACATTGCTTCTAAGCCTGACAAAGACAATGCTGACGCATCAAGAGATACAGAAAATCATTGACACAACCAACTGATATGAAGGCTTGTAGGTATGTATGACACACTTACAATCACCTGACATCACAATCACCTTACACAATTGACAATTTACAATTGACAATTGACAATCACCTTACACATTGGTTAATTAGTACCGGAAATCACATGCCATTAAAAAACAACCCACTTGTAAGTATGTAAGTATGAAAGATTGCAACTATGCAATAACTTACAATAACCTGAAATAACACATTGTGTAGGCTAATTAACTGTTTTAAAAACTGTTTTACGTGACGTGTAAAACATTTCAGCACATCAGAACATGAAAAACCATGTTTGGCTATTATGTGTAAACTAACATGTATATATGCAACACACATTTCACCAAGTCAGAACATGAAAAACCATGTTTGACTATTATGACTAACTAACATGTATGTATGTACTTTTGGGCCAGGTCTATGAAACCAGCCCAATATTGTAACACATAGTGGCTGACATTAGTGGTACAGACGACCCTTGCAGGCATCAGGATAGGGGTTTGGTATACAAATCTGACAATCTGCGTTCATTCAATCACAGTCCCTATAGGTACTATGAATTTCACTCAAGTGCTTGTGTAAATTCACTGTCTAGAAATTGTTAGAAATGGTCAGAGTTACAACTGATCCAAATTATGTTTGAAGCAAATAACAAATGGTGGAACTAAAGTTACTTCTGTGTAGTAATCACAACTTCTGGATATTGGATGTTGGATATTTTGCATGAGAGAACGCCAAATTAGTGAATCAAATCAATCTAGATTGTAGATTGATATTGACCCCACTTTCGAGACTGCTTAACGATTAGAGTCTTTATCGATACAACTACTTAGTTTACAACTACTAAGTTTCGTTTAACGATGGTTGACAACCAAATTAATTGATTTGTAAAACTTTATCAGACAACCAATGTATGTTTGTACACCGGAGTGATCTGATTTAAAGTAGGCTACATAGCTCTTGTCTTTCGAGACATAACATTATGTATGCAGTTAACATTTGGAAAGTGTAGTAAGAAAGAGTTGTTGTGTTTGATGTGTGTTAATGTTTGGAAAGTGTAGTGGGAAAGAGTTGTTGTGTTTGATGTGTGTTAATGTTTTGGAAAGTGTAGTAAGAAAGAGTTGTTGTGTTTGATGTGTGTTAATGTTTGGAAAGTGTAGTGGGAAAGAGTTGTTGTGTTTGATGTGTGTTAATGTTTTGGAAAGTGTAGTAAGAAAGAGTTGTTGTGTTTGATGTGTGTTAATGTTTGGAAAGTGTAGTAAGAAAGAGTTGTTGTGTTTGATGTGTGTTAATGTTTGGAAAGTGTAGTAAGAAAGAGTTGTTGTGTTTGATGTGTGTTAATGTTTGGAAAGTGTAGTGGGAAAGAGTTGTTGTGTTTGATGTGTGTTAATGTTTGGAATGTGTAGTAAGAAAAGAGTTGTTGTGTTTGATGTGTGTTAATGTTTGGAATGTGTAGTAAGAAAAGAGTTGTTGTGTTTGATGTGTGTTAATGTTTGGAAAGTGTAGTGAGAAAAGTTGAATTAAGTTATGTTATTTAGACTAGTGCTATTTTTGTTGACAATATTGTAACAATGGGCACATTGTCTGAAACCCCTCATCTATAGGCTTGTAAGGAGAGGAGAAGAGAGGGGAGAGGTGAGGAGAGGAGAGGAGACGTGAGGTGAGGAGAGGAGAGAAGAGAAGAGAGGAGAGGAGAGGAGGGGAGAGAAGAGGAGAGGAGATAGGAGGGGGTGAGGTGTGGAGAGGAGAGAAGAGGAGATGTGGGGGGAGACCAAGTTGAATTAAGTTGTAATACATACAACAAACATATTGTAAGTGTGCTATACGTTTTAATTTTATAACAATTGTATTACAAAGATTATTATTATTATATACCATTATTATATATACTTGGTGCTTGTCTACAAAACATAAAGTCTCACAGTAAATTAACCAATTCTGTGAGGAGGACTAGTTAGTTATATAATAATATAGTTAGTAACTATTAAAATAATCATATAAAAATACGAAAAATAAAACTAAGATGTTTGTTCACGTTCCATATTCTATATTTTGAAATAATACCCGTAGGTCACGGATATCCGGGGTCTGGGTTGTACCAAGATTGAGAGTGGTTGAGATTTGTGAAATCTTCAACTGTAATAAAAAACGAGAGGGGTCCATGCTACTGAAACGTTATGTCAATTTTTGGTCATATCGACCAAGACCAGGCCAATTCTACAGATCGTAGTGTATGCTAGCTAGCTAGCGCTAAGCTAACACTGATTCAATGTCGCCATATGTTTGAACCAAATGCTGTACAACACAAACAAGTTGTAAACCATTAATACTTACGCTCACACGTATAGTGATGCAGCTGATGCTATCATGCTGTGTTGTTTATTGTACTGTACAATAACGTAACAAACTCTGATAGGCCACATAGGTTGGCGTGTGTATGTATTCCAGTAAATATAATAACGCATCCGTTATTGCATACGCATAAACAACAAACTAACTTTTATCAATGCATCAATTTGGTCATTCAGTGGCGTTTTACTGTAATGCAAAGTAAGTAGCGTTAGCTGATACATTAGCCAAAGTACCGGTAGTATCTGACTACCCATAATGCATTACGGCGATAAGGGAGACAGGGCAAACGGCATAGTCATACACCATAGTCTGTATTCAATCGTTTTCAATTCAAACCTGAAATTGAAACCTCAATCTGTATTGATCATATTTAATTCAAAGCTTAATAGGCTTATAGCCTATCAAAAAAAAACATAATGGTGATGTCACAATTGGATCCGGAGTGGGAAAAACATGGGAAAATACATAATATCACACATGAATGATGAAGTTGACTGGAATGTTTCAGTGTGTCATGTTTACCTGTGAATTTGTGGGTGCGTGTGTTTGTGGCTGGCTGTGAATATGTGTGTGAGTGGGTGGTGTGTGTGTGTGTGTGTGTGTGTGTGTGTGTGTGTGTGTGTGTGTGTGTGTGTGTGTGTGTTGCCCGGATGGAATCTACAGAATAGCCTTGGGAATACATTAGTAGGCTATACATTAGTAGGCTATACTAGCTAAGATAGCCTGCCACAACATGCAAATATGGAATATTTGAATGGTGGATTCATTGGTATAAGATGGCCTTGACAGGCACGCAAAGGATATAAGTGGGGCATGGGAGGAAAGAACTGCGGTGGCTCTATGGGTGAGTCAGAGAAATACGTGAGCAAGCAGCTATTCATAGCTTTCAAGGGGCGTTACGTGTTGCTGGGAACGCCCAACTGATCTCGCAGCTATTCGTAGCTTTCAAGGGGCGTTACGTGCTGCCGGGAACGCCCCCCACCTGACGGTCAAAAAACAAACAAGTTTATTTAAAACAGAAGTGATAAAACGTGGGGGATGGGGTGGGATGGGCTGGCAGGGGAAGCCTGGGGGCCGGTTGAGTCAGAGAAAACATCAACAGGCAGTGGAATCTGTCGTTGGTGTTGGGGGTGAGATGGGATGGGAGGGACAACCTGGGGTGGGGTGAGATAGAGATTGATTGAGATTGTGAAAATGGTCGCCGCTGTTAACAAATATTAGTTTAGTAGCTCCTAAAATGGGCCAAAATGCATTTTGGCCGAGATCAAAAAATTGTTGTCAGTTGAGATCAAAAAATGCTGCGCGCTGTCTCCACTGCTTGTCTCAAAAACTAACAGTGAGGTTTGTGTTTTGCGTTCACCTGACAGGCCTGCTGCTTATAAGGGGAGGTGGTTCCTGTCACGGAATTGCGTCATAGAGGACACGCATCACGCAGCACGTCTCTTGTCACGAAGAGAGAGAGACGTGATGCGGAAGTCGCTGATGTTTCACAAGCTCGCTCATAACAACAGTGAGCAAAGGAGAGGATTCTGTAGACAGTGAAAATGGTCGCAGCTGGGTTTGCATAATGATTGCTCAAATGGGCCAAATGTATTTGCCCAAGATAAAAAAAACGCTGTTGTTTGTCGTGAGCTGGTGGTATGGGGGGAAAATGCGGAAGTGGCCTTTGGAGGCCTTTTGAAATAATCACTTTTCACAAGAAAGTGATTTAAAAACAGAAGTACCCTTTTGCGGAAGAAGTGGAATAAAGCATTTTTGCTCAAAATGGCTTTAAGCACAAGGCAAAAAATGGAGAAGTGGCCTTTGCGGAAGTACTGAAAAAACACTTTCCCAAGAAAGGTGTTTTTAAAACACAAGGCAAAAAAAATGGAGAAGTGCACTTTGCAGAAGTACTGAGAAATTGATTTTTACCCAAAAAGAAGCCACTTCCCCTTTTCAAAAAAGCGGAAGTGCCCTTTTTGCGGAAGTTCTAAAAATGGCTTTTTATTTTTTTCTCTATAGCACCTACCCTACAACACTACTAGTTACCTCCTCTTTATCCGCAGTAATACTATCGCCAGCTCTGATTGTAAAGCCTGGGGATTTGTTTAGCTTGGTGTTTGTTGTAAGAATTACCTTACTTACTAAATAACCAACTCTATTTGCTTAAAAGAATCCATGATTTATTACTGAAACATGCGCATGGAAGCATCCACTACATCCCGAATCTCGTAGCTGGCATACTTCCTGTTACAGGCGTGTTCACTTTATTTAATCCTCAAGAGGGAGGAGGAGGTGGAGACTATATTAACATACAAGGGAGGAGTTTACTAAACCACTCCTTCTAGCTTAATTTTGGGTTATCTTACGACAATTCCTCCCTCTTGTTCATTAGAACATAATTTCCAAAATTACAATACGCAGTTAATAACACAATCAATACAGTGGAAAATTATTATTCACTAATACAGTGATATATACAAAGAATGGAAGATAGCTACCCCTCCTCCTGCTACCTAGTACAAAAGTGTATTTGTACCTGTTGAAACCTATAGCTAACAGTTGTGTATTAGATGAAATCCTCTATATCTAATTTATTGATCAGAGGTGGGACCCAGTCATTGTATATGGTAGATCAAATGTAGTTCAGTTGCACCTTAAAGTGTCATTAATTCCTATTCTAAGCTTAAGTCATTCTCCAATGGTTCCAGTTCAGTCTCAGAATTAGGTCTAGTTCTTGTCAAATCCTTTGGTCACCTTAACATTATTTTTGACTGACACAACGATGCACTTCTCAATGAAATATGGTATTACAAAGGTCTCCATGCAACCCTGCAGTTTCATAGGTATTATAGTAATGTATTTCATAAGTGAGAAGTGCTTGGCTGTCCCAAAGCTTCCTAATAACTTTATATTAATGTCAAATACAAATCTCAGTGTCTGCCCATCTTAACAGTAAGTTAATTTAAGTCACAAGTCACAAGTCTCATCAGTACGGCAACCATTTTAGGGCATCCTCGTCAGTCAGAGTATAGGCTATCGTTCCTCAGTCTAAAGCGTTGTCAGTTGTCATGTCTCCTAAACCGTCAAGTGTGCTCTGAAACACCTTCAGTCCTCACACGAAAACGCTGTCATTCCTCCTGCCTCACTAAAAACGTTGTCGATCCTCCTGCAGACTACCTGTCAGACATCACTCAAACTAGCTGTCAGGCATCACTCCTCACGTCTCACACAAAAACGTTGTCGATCCTCCTGCAGACTAGTTGTCAGACATCACTCAAACTAGCTGTCAGGCATCACGCCTCACACAAAAACGTTGTCGATCGTCCTGCAGACTAGTTGTCAGACATCACTCAAACTAGCTGTCAGGCATCACGCCTCACGCCTCACGTCTCACACAAAAACGTTGTCGATCGTCCTGCAGACTAGTTGTCAAGCATCACTCAAACTAGCTGTCAGTCATCACATGAAAACGCTGTCATTCGTTGTTTTGGGTTGTTCTTCCGTGTGGGGAAAGAATGCCTGTGAAGTTAGCAACAATTTTTTACAACTTCACTTCCGGTTGAATGATTTTGCCTTTCAAAATAAAAGCACGTGTTTTTTTTTATATTTACAATAGATTAAAGTAGTAATCTATGAGACCCAATAGAATTAACATAGTAACACTAAGAGGAACATCTAGTTTTATTGACAATAGACTATATATATATATTTATATATATATATATTTTTTTTTCTTGAAATTCTTTCAACACAAAGACCAGAAGGCTAAATTTGGACACATGTAAATTAAACATAAAAAGTTAAATGGCTTTAAGGTAGATTCCTAGGATACTTCTTTATTGAATGGGAAAGCTTATTTAATTATTTAATGGTAAACTGTTGTTCCATCAGGCATAAGATATCCAAACAATGTAGGGTGTGTGCAGAAAACATTTGACTTCTACAATAGCCTTGGTTATGGCCTCTTGGTAAACACGACGATCTGCGTTGAATCTATACTTTTGACAACTGATTGGTCAGAGAGATTCGGGTTGAAAGGACATCACACACATCTTTGCTGCAGACTTCTAAATGAATGGACTGCACTTTCAAGTAAATTTGTCACTCTGCCTCTCTCTGATGGTCCTGATAACAGCCAGCTACTCTGCCTCTCTCTGATGGTCCTGATAACAGCCAGCCACTCTGCATCTTTTAACGTTTTGAAATTACATAAAGCCTTCACGTGATGAAAATGAGTTTATCAAGTATTTTGAGATTTTGACTTATTTGGTTACTTTAATCTCTGTAGTACATCTTGGCAAATAATTTTCATGAAACACAGGGGAAAGTATTTATTTTTATGGTCTTGTTGGAATGTCACTGTACAAAATACGTTGTGGAATGTTATGCCATTTGTTCTCACATTTTAATTTTAGACGCATAACAGATTAAAATACTCTATACTATCTCAGTCATTCGAAAAGTTATATATAGGGGAGAGTTGATATGCATATTGGACAAAGTCAAATTCCACTGTGTTATGATTACTCACTGTATTAAAATGAACCTTTAATCTGGACACTTGGGCCTTGAACTGTAGCCTAGCCCTAGCCTATTCATAGCATTCCATGTCACATGCATTTCCTACCAATATGGTGCTTCACAATACACAGCTCATTGGCTGCTTTTGTCATTTGAGTGTAATCACCTGCCAATGGATTATAATCACCTGTTATTGACCTACAAAGGACAACTGTTATACTGAATTTTGGTGAAGTATCTGTCTTAACCTCTGACAAAAACAAGAATTGAAAATAAAAATGGAAAAGATACATTGTGTTTTTAAATAAATAAATTGTAATAGGAGAGCACTCAAACTACTGCACCGTCAAACTGTTTACTTATTTGGATAGAAAATAATGTTTTGATGGAACTGGGGGTTTTAACCACAATGGACCACAATGGAAATAAGCCTTCGGGCTTTGTTGTGTTTTTATCCTCGGTGATATGTTGTCTTATGTCCTGTTTTTTATCACCAAATAAAGTCAATCAATCAACTGTTTCTTCCTAACTGCAGCTGACGTCATCACTCATACACATGACTTGTGTATCTAAATTTTGCAAATAACTTCACAAGACCAAAACCTTCCATTTTGCTTAATGTGTATCACCTCTACTTGCTATTCTTTGGATGTCTTTCAAGAGGCCATAACCAAGGCTATTGGAGAAGTCAAATGTTTTCTGCACACACCCTACATTGTTTGGATATCTTATGCCTGATGGAACAACAGTTTACCATTAAATAAGCTTTCCCATTCAATAAAGAAGTATCCTAGGAATCTACCTTAAAGCCATTTAACTTTTTATGTTTAATTTACATGTGTCCAAATTTAGCCTTCCGGTCTTTGTGTTGAAAGAATTTCAAGAAATATAAATATATATATATAAATATATATATAGTCTATTGTCAATTAAACTAGATGTTCCTCTTAGTGTTACTATGTTAATTCTATTGGGTCTCATAGATTACTACTTTAATCTATTGTGAATATAAAAAAACGCGTGCTTTTATTTTGAAAGGCAAAAGCATTCAACCGGAAGTGAAGTTGTAAAAATTGTTGCTAACTTCACAGGCATTCTTTCCCCATTACACACGGAAGAACAACCAAAAACAACGAATGACAGCGTTTTCATGTGATGACTGACAGCTAGTTTGAGTGATGCTTGACAACTAGTCTGCAGGACGATCGACAACGTTTTTGTGTGAGACGTGAGGCGTGATGCCTGACAGCTAGTTTGAGTGATGTCTGACAATTAGTCTGCAGGACGATCGACAACGTTTTTGTGTGAGGCGTGATGCCTGACAGCTAGTTTGAGTGATGTCTGACAACTAGTCTGCAGGAGGATCGACAACGTTTTTGTGTGAGACGTGAGGAGTGATGCCTGACAGCTAGTTTGAGTGATGTCTGACAGCTAGTCTGCAGGAGGATCGACAACGTTTTTAGTGAGGCAGGAGGAATGACAGCGTTTTCGTGTGAGGACTGAAGGTGTTTCAGAGCACACTCGACGGTTTACTATAGGAGACATGACAACTGACAACGCTTTAGACTGAGGAACGATAGCCTATACTCTGACTGACGAGGATGCCCTAAAATGGTTGCCGTACATCAGTTGAAAGTCCACTTGCTTCAGTCTGTCAAAATCCCACTTCTGATCGTTCCTCTCTATGAAAATCAATCACCACATTGTAGTTACATTTTTCTGCATAATGTAACATTTAATCTAATATGAAGCCTAGCTATTCTTCCAGCTTAATTCATGAGGCCTGATGCCCAAGCTCCAATTAGCTTGGAAAGACTGTTATAAATACCAAGATTTATAACCTCTAGCCTTAAGCCCTATTGTCCAACATCAGACGTCACAAATCAAGGTGCCTTATTTGGCCAAATACCCTCCCCTCCTTCTTACTAGGGTGAGTTAAAAAGACTCAAATAAGTATTTTAAATAATCTAATCATGAACTTGTAGAGAAAACCCTCTTGGGAAAAACTTTACGAGCCTACAAGCCATGTTTCGTCCTATATGTACCTAGGTGTTGCAACTCTAAGCTCCCTAGGGTGATTGATATTCCAATATTCCAACTAATCTACAATATACAGCAGTTTATATGAGAGAAATGAAACATAAAATAAAATTCAATAACATAAAATAAAATAGAATAGAAAATCATGAAAATAATCAAAATAATCATACTGAAATATTTCCCAAGGCTAGTCATCTATAACCAGCTAGTTACTGTCACGTATAATTACTTTCATCTGTTGTAAATATACCAAATACATGAAACGACCAAATAAAAGTGGTCTACAATCTAATGTAACCAATAATAATTACCAAACAATAGTATGCAAATTGCACACCAATTTATCATCAGACTAAAAGTAATCTCATGACATTCACCTTCTTGATTTCCCCCAAGCTCCATATTTATCATTTACTGTTTTAGTCTAGGACACAATATTTAATTCCCCACCAACCACATGCTCATATTCTAGTTACTAACTCAATAATTGTGACAGAAAGATGAACTATAGATGAGGTGGCCCTACAATCTATAACCTTTTTCAGGGTGACAAATGTTTCCCTTTAAGTAGTAATTAGCATTACAACCACAGCAAAGACAATGAACTCATTTAAAGCAGTATTTTCCTCTCACTGGAGTTATTTGAATCTCACTCTAATGCTATCAAAAGGAATGTGTAATAATAATATGAATGTCTAATTTCTTAGCCATATTCTTGCAATAATCATATACTGTATAAGGGATATCATTAGGTTCCTCTATCTTTACAGATGTGTTTAGTTCACTTCCTTCATAATAACAAACAACTCTCAAATTTGATGTAACAACAACATTGCTTCATACTGGGAACGCTTCTCAATAATCACACTATAATTCTGAAATATATCTATATGAAATATGTATTTTCTTCTGGCTTCCACATGTTTTTCCTGTGGAAATCTTTCAAAACCCATCGGCTGAGGTGGGTTCCTCTCCTCCTATATATAATTCCGTTTCATTCTCAGATAGCACCCAGAAAACAATGTGAATTTCATGTCTATCACAGACGATCTGCATCTGACCTACATATTGCAGATACTGGAATTTTATCTTTCATCCATGTCAAGCTCTCCATCTAGTAGTCTGTGAAGTCTCGACCATCCAAGTTCAGACGCATAATGACACAGAGAAGTGTGTAGCTCTCATGAAGGGGTACGTTTTGGGTCTCACCATTACCAGAGTACACAGAACAATTCCTGTGATTCAGCCAGGCGCACACAAGGACAGCAGAGCCCTGATGTGACATACATGACACAGTTGGAAGTCTCGAACATGAGCGTTGGAGTGAAGAGTGCCTCTGTCAGTATGGTGTGGTAGGCTACTCTTCCGAGACCACATACAGCTCGCTATACAGATGTGGTGCCAGATCTGCTTTCTGTCGTCCCGGTTGGTGATGATGCCGTGCTCGTTAGGGTCAGGATGATGACATCGGTGGTCACATGATCCATCAGCTCAAGTGACAATGCTCCTCTCTGTTGTCACCGTCATGTTGGCCAACGCATCCTTGATCCGGTTGCGTGTAGTTTCATTTTTTTCATTTATTTGGATCCCCATTAGCTTCCACAACAGTGGTTGCTAGTCTTCCTGGGGTCCACATAAAATATACATTACAATACATTTACATACAAATACAAATACATAAAAACATGACATTTACAATACACATACAAGCATCATAAAAGTTTTAAAAAATAGTAATACACATTACATTAAAGGAGGTTATCAATTCAGATTATTGAATTGAGGCACAACAAGCATGGCTGATCATTCCTGTTGTGTAAATTCATGCAATAGCTTCTGTTTCAGAGATCTTTTAAATGGATATTTACCTTTGATGTGTTTCATATGAGTGGGTAATGAATTCCAAAGACTGGTTGCTCTATAAATGACTGCATTTTTGAGTTGATTTGTTCTAGGCTTTGGAAGGTCGTAAGAGCATACGCTGACCTGTCTAGTATGATGAGTATGCCTTAGACCTGTTTGTACCATTTGCTCTAAAAAAAACTCTGGTTTTCCATCGACAATAGCATTTCGAGTAAACATAGCAAGACTAGATATTATTTTTGCCTCAACAGTCAGCCATGACAACCGACGGTGCATCTCTCTGACATTGGTTCTGAAAGAACACTGAAGAGCTAATCTTGCAGCTCTGTTTTGTGCCAGCTGGAGTTTCTTAATGTGTTTTTGTGCAGCGCTGGACCACACAGCCATACAGTACCCTAAGTGAGAGAGGACGAGTGCCTGTGTCACCTGATTCCTTATTGACGATGTAACATAGTGTGAGCATTTTCTAGTCATGGCAATACCCTGCCCCATTTTTACTGCTGTATGATCAATATGGTCAGACCATGCCAAGTGATTGTCAATTATGACGCCAAGCAGCTTAATTTTCCTCACTTGTTCAATTGGGGTTCCCCCCATAGATAGATTTAAGCATGAGTCTCTTGCAAGCCTACTACTGGTACCAATTACCATGCACTTTGTTTTACTTAAGTTCAGAACCAATTTGTTTTGCTCTACCCAATCAGACACATTTTGTAATTCTTCACATAGTACATCATTCAGCTCTTTACATGTTGACGCTGCACAGAACATAGTCGAATCATCAGCATACATAACTACATTAGTCTTTTCTAGAACACAGGGCAGATCATTGGTAAATATGGAGTATAAAAGTGGACCCAGGCAACTTCCCTGTGGAACTCCACAGAGGACGTCTTTGCTGGCAGATAAGCTCCCATTGAAAAACACTCTCTGCTTTCTCCCAGACAGATAACTCTCCATCCAAGAGAGGGCAGTGTCTGAGAAACCGTAGCCCTTCAGTTTGGCTTTTAACAGAACATGATCAATGATATCGAAAGCCGCACTAAAGTCCAGCATGACAGTACCAACTATTCTTTTGTTGTCCATTTCTTTAAGCCACTCATCAGTAGGGGTGTCACAATATATCGTCCCACGAAATTTCGCGATAGTAAAACGTCACGATATGTATCGTTGAGATGAAATCTCATATCGCAAAAAAAAAAAAAAAAAAAAAAAAAACAATTTCAAAACTTTTTTTTTTTTTTTTTTTTTTTTCAAAAATAGACTAAGAAACGTCTTTGTTTGTTGAAGTTCAATGTGTGGAAGGTAGTTCAGTTGAACAAGTCTCTGAAGAGACACATGAGAAGTTATACAGGAGAGAAACCATTCAATTGAGTTTCTGGCAAAACTGTTTACTTGACAGGAAAAACTGAAGATGCATAAAAAATAGACTAAGAAAAGTCTTGTTGGTTGAGTTTGAAGAAAAACTGAAGATGCATAATGAGAATTGATACTGCTGAGAAACTTTTTAGTTCAAAGTAAATCTAAGTGACGGTGTAACTCATTCTATTTCAAGATAAGCCTTATCTCCAATCTCATGTTTTTTCTAGTTGTTATTGTAATAACAATTTCCCACAACAGCATGTTTTGTATCTGTGCATTTCAAATAAAATACTACTTTTCCAGTCATATATTGTTATTATTCAAGTTTAAAAAAATATTGTTAAAATCGTATCGTATCGTATCGTTATCGTGAACCCAGTATCGTGATACGTATCGTATCGTGAACTGAGTGTATCGTGACACCCCTACTCATCAGTCATATGAACAATAGCAGAGTTTGTTGAGTGACCAACTCGATATGCATGCTGAGATTTTGTTATTAGTTCATTACTAAGAAAATAATCTTGAATTTGGTCAAAAACAATCCTCTCCAATATCTTGCTTAGAACCGGTAGTAGACTTATGGGTCTACTATTAGCTCCAGAAAAAGCTGCTTTTTTATTTTTTGGCAAGGGGATCACTTTAGCTTCTTTCCATAGTGTGGGGCATATGGAGTTGGTCAAACATCTATTCAAAATATGACATATAGGAACACACAGCTCTCTGGCTGCAGCTTTAAGTAGTTTGCCATCCACATTGTCAATTCCTGAAGATGTGTCATCAGAAAGGTGAGACAACATTTTCTCAACCATGCCAGCATCAACACATTTAAACTCAAATTAACACTTTTTCTCCTTCATAATATTCACAATCAAAGCATGTGACAGAGTGCCATGTTTCGGAGCCATAGTGGCTCTTAGTTTTTCAATTTTATTGATAAAAAAATCATTAAAATAGTTAGCAATTTCCAGCGGTTTTGTTATAAAAACACCCTCACAGTCAACATAAGTGTAACCCATGTTTGACTTCCTTTTCATAATCTCATTCAGTGTTTTCCATATTTCCTTGCTATTGTTTTTAGCATCGCTGAGTTTTTGTTGATAATGATCTCTTTTTGTATTTTTGTTCAATTTGGTAACAATGTTTCTCAATTTACAGTATGTCTGCCTATCCTTCAGGCAACCCGATTGATTAGCAACCTTCTTAGCATTATCACGCTGAGTCATCAAAGCCTTCAATTCGTCACTAAGCCATGGGGCTCTATTATGCCTAGCTGTGTGCTTCCTTAAGGGGGCGTGCTTGTCAGCCAACTTAGTTAGTTTTTCCATGAACTTGTTCAAAGCGATTTCTGGATCATTTTCCATACACACTTCTGACCACTGCTCATCTCTGACTTCCCTCACATACAGGTCATGATTGAACTTCTTAAATGACCGGCGGAATATGATCTTATTTCCTGCCTTAGGTACCTTGATCTTCCTTGCAATGGCAACCAGGTTGTGATCAGTAAAGCCCATAGCTATAGAAACAGCTTTTGAGCAATGCTCAGGAACATTAGTATAGATGTGATCTATGCAGGTTGATGACTTGGCGCCAGCCTTATTAACAAACACTCTGGTTGGTAGGTCCACAACCTGGGTTAGATTACAAGTGTTGACTACTGAAAGTAGCCTCTTCTTCAGATGGCAATTTCTAGACAGGAAGTCAATGTTTAAATCTCCCAGCATAAACAATTCTTTGTTTTCATCTGAAATCTTATCAATGAGATCACACATTCCTTCCAAGTATTCCAATTTAGCATTTGGGGGCCTGTAACAACAACCAATTAGTATAGGCTTTGAATGAGGTAGGTGGACCTGCACCAAAAGAGCCTCTATATCTTTCACCATTATATCATTTCTCACTTTAGCTGGTATTTGACTCTGTATATACAGGGCAACACCACCCCAGTTGATGTCCCCTCATGGCCCCTCTGCAGGATGTGTTGAGAACTTGTCCCCCTCTCCTTGACGATCACTCAGCAGGCACCCGATGATGACGATCCGATGACTTCCTGGCCGCAGATCCCTCGCCATGGTCTCTGTCTATGTCACCTGTAATGAAAGTTTATATACAGTATCTTAGTGCAGTATTCCTGTTCTACTCCACTTGAGTCCTTTTTCCTTCGTAAAAGAGATAAGAACTACATTTTCCTCATGCACTTTTACCACATGCAATATTATTCCTATTCTATAATGCACACACTAATTCCTAATAAATGTACAATAAGAACTCTACACCTGTGTCTCAGCACTCCAATGTGTGATCCTATGTTTTTTCCCCCCGCTGCGTGTAGCCGACCGGAGCTTGGTTTGTGAAGATTTGAGTGATCCACCGATCCACAGTCCGCCTTGCCGTCCTCTCTTTTGATGGCATCTGTAGCCCCTTTGGCTACTATTGGAGTATTAATGCCTGAAACAAACCCAAAGACAGTTTATTATTTTAAAAGCAACCATAGAGCTATTTCATTACAAATTACACATTTGACACTGTAGTACTGTAGGCCCATTATGTGTCCATTTTCCATACAAATAAGATAGAGACACATCCTCTGGCCAACTCAGCTGTAAATGAGTTTCAGCTGACAATATGCAATTACTGTGTACTAAACACAATACATACATTCCTAATATTCACATAACAACACACAATATACAAGGATCTTCTGCTACATAATATAACATATTTATAAGAAAGATTCTGCTCACCCTTCTTGATTGACTTCCTCTTTACCTACCTACTGTATAGGCTCCGGATGCCCCTTCCATGGCTATTTGTCCAATACATTTGGTTATGTGACAATCAACTTTCACTATTAGTTCCATGAGTTAGTGTGTTAGTTAGTAATTTTAGTACATTTCATCATACATTTACTTCCATTTCCCAATGAACTTACAATCACTTACCACTTCTTACTCCTGTAAACATTAATCAATTAACCATATTCACAATTTTCTCACACAAAGTTTATACATTGGACTTCTGGTACCTGTTGAAACATGAAACATACGCTTAAAACCTCCCCAGTCAGATTTTCAGTCAAGTCAATCCATTCACACAGTCCAGTCCAGAACACATTTTCTCTTCTTTTCCCCCTCTGAAAATTTGGATTTTTCCATATTTTCAATTTGTCTCTCCCTGCAACAGAAATGGTTATTCATAGGTATTATTTACAAAGTACATATTTCATATTGCCCATGTAGGATTCAACTATACTTTCAATTTGTGTATAAGTTCCAGTTGTATTCTCCTTTTAGTTCTCCATTCCTGTAGATCAAAGAGCACAGTGTGAGGGGTTAACTCATTCATGGCCAGTTTAGGACTGCCAATATTTAGCACAGGCCAAAGATTTTCATAATTGTTGGTCATCTTTCCAGACCCAGAGTAAATTATCTATTAGCACCAAAGTGATTTGCAATACCTCAAAATGAAGATGTACGTCTCTGGGTTCACCAGGAAAAAAAAGTGAGCTTTTAGCATGTTCTGTACTCTACTTATAGCCATTTATATACACCCTGTTTTCACCAAAAAGGTCTCTCTGAGAAGAGAAATTGCAGAAAATGCCATTTTTGTAAAGCACACAATCTCAGGCAGAACTCACTCTCAATTCTTTTATTTTGAACTGTATTGACATCAGACATGTAAATATTATTCGTTATGACACAAATGACAAAAAAAAAATATATATATATATATATATATATATACATGAAGTGCTTTTTTTACATTCAACAATACAGTTTACTCAGTGTGAGTGAGTGTGATCATAGAATAGAATGCAGAGATCAGTGTAGTCTCTCTCTCACACACACACACACACACACACACACACACACACACACTCTCTCCTTACCGCGAGATCATCCGGGTCCTGTCCCATTTGAGTCCAGTCTTCCTCGCCCTCGACAGGAAAGTGGCCGTGCTGCTTGGCTCTGTGTGAAAGCCATTTCTGTGGCGAGGCTGCTGTTCTCCTGCTCACAAAGTTGTGACTCCGTCTCGTCTCTTTCGGGCTGGGACACAGGAACGGGGTCCAGGGACCAGGATCGATCATGTTGGTCACGGGTTTGACTACCGCGAACAACTGATCGATGTCCGCTGCCCTGCAGCAAGCCGACCAGCTCGTGCAGCGCGCCGAGGGGCGTTTCAATGGCGTTTCTCCTCTCTGCACAAGGAAGCGCGTTTCTCTGTTTTCTGTTTTTCCTCCTGCTCATTTCAAAACAACAGCTGCGGTATGTGTTTGATCGCGTGTTGTCGGCTTGGCTTTGAGGCTAGGGACCTGATAACATGTCACAGGCTGGGGAAGTTTTTGAACTACGCGCTGCACTAATAAAAACAAAAACACGTCAAACACGTCATTGGCGGGGAGGGCTATTCCTGATAACACGTCAAAGACGTCTTTGGCGGTGAATGAGTTAATTTGCCTTCAAAAGGAGATAGGAGGTAACAGCTCTTATCTAATTTCTTTGAAGCCTAGACCTCCTGTTCTTCCCGGCTCCTAAACGTCTTTGTTCTCTCTCCACGTCTCATGGTGTGACCTCAGGTCGTTAGCCAAACAATAGTCTACATGTTGTTACATCCTCTCTCCCAGACCAGGGTAAACATCAGTTGTTAATTCTAATTTTCTATAATCAACTAAAATGTAGTATTTCAGTTCAAATATTTGTAGGTTTATCCATAACCACATGTATTCCGGTCATGTCTATTTTCCAAAACGTTACCAATTCAATTGACCCTGTGGTTTTCCATCCAGCCCGCTTGAGTCCTTTGGACCTCCCTGGTCCAGGGTGCAGTCTTACAGGCTGCGACCCGACCGGCTGACGACCCAGTCGATAGCGAAACCCGATCCACCTTCTAAGGCAGATCCCGTAGTGGGGATTAGCCACCCGGTTGGGCGCCGACGGTCTGATCCCTACCCCACTTTGCTATGGGTATAGAAACTTTGACCGTATCCGTCAGCCTTGCCTGTTCACAGAGTGACTCTTAGCCCCCTCTGCTAGGTGTGGACTGTCATCCACGTACCACGTGTTGCCAACACACCTACATGCGACAAACACGCCGACTAGACGGTACCACGGCAGTATGTTAATTCATACTTCAAGACACGGGGGCCCTTCAGTCATCTCCCCAGCACTATAATTTGATTTAACGTGCCCTCAGACCTTCGCAGGCCCGCCGCCGCCTGTTTTGGGCTAGGTTCAGGGAGCCTACCCCCTCCCTAACCCAAACTATTTCTACCCTTCCAATGAGGTTCAAATCTTTATACAATTTTCTTTTAACCACCTCTGGTTTTCTCATAAAATATCATCCTAAGCTATGTTCTAAACATCAATTCTCACTTCTAGCACTTTTCTTTTCATGCATTCCCTCCGGAGATCAAAGGGCACATTAGGCTCCCAGACTCTTATATACCCAAGACTGACCATTTCTCAAAAATGATTCAGAACTTTTGATCGAATTATGTACGTTCAATAGTCTGTCTGCCTCCATCTGATTCAATTTTGGATCGAATGTGAATATCTTATCAGAGTGTGCATTTTCCAAAATCTCTCCGTCTTTGCTGGGCCCTTTTCCAGGCACCCTTATTCGCTTCTTCCTCAGTACTCTTCGAGTCACTAGGTCAGCGTCTAATTCATTTATTTATATCGCACGCTTTTCCCAATCCTGGCAGTCGGGGCATTCAACCAACTTCGTTTAAATTTTCCAGGCTTCAATACATGCGGCTATCAATGTATTGATCATCTTACTCCCAAAGTTTTCATCAAAATAATCCTAACTCCCAAAGTTCTCATCAAAATAATCACATCCCAAATGCTTCCTTACTTTGTATCCCAAATACTTAATAATAATAATTCCCTGAGGCTTACAAACACAAATAGCTCACACAAAACCAATTAGACTGAAATTACAGATATCTTCTTTCACAATCAACCGCAGACTTTTAAAAGCAAATAGGTAACTTACCCTAAATTTTGTCCATCTCTGTCCGTCGGTCTCCTCGAAGCAGTGAGCAGGCCCCAAATTAGGCCTCTTTGTCGACTGTTTTCTTTTCACTGCTTCCAGGTGGCAAACAGACTTCACACAGACCACGTCACGTCCCTCCTCCGAACCGGGTTTCGCACCAAACTGTTGTAAGAATTACCTTACTTACTAAATAACCAACTCTATTTGCTTAAAAGAATCCATGATTTATTACTGAAACATGCGCATGGAAGCATCCACTACATCCCGAATCCCGTAGCTGGCATACTTCCTGTTACAGGCGTGTTCACTGTATTTCATCCTCAAGAGGGAGGAGGAGGTGGAGACTATATTAACATACAAGGGAGGAGTTTACTAAACCACTCCTTCTAGCTTAATTTTGGGTTATCTTACGACATGTTAGACCCAAAGAGTATGGCCTCTGTCTGTGACAATTTATTGTCACAAAGCCAAGATCAGATATTTTTCAGTTGACTACTCAGGACATTCTCAACTTTTGACTTATCCCTGTCCGAGACCAGGAGTGCCGAGTCATCTGCGAACAGGAACAAGTTGCAGTCACATGCAGATTTCATGTCATTCACATATATTACAAATAACTGAGGCCCCAAAATGCTTCCCTGGGGGACCCCACATGTTACTGGAAGGGACGAGGACAGGGTGCCAGTGCCATTGATGTCAACCACCTGTTTTCTTCCCTCCAGGTAGGACTTAACCCAGTTGGCAGATGTGCCATCAAAACCAATCACTCTTAATTTGTCAAGCAGGATGGAGTGGTTGACCGTGTCGAGCGCTTTTTGCAGGTGCAACATAACCATCCCGCACGTTAGATGTAATCTGTCAGGTACAGTAAACAGGTGTCAGTGGAGTGAGATTTTCTGAAACCTGATTGAAATTGATAAAGTAATTTATGCTCTGACAGGTAATTGTCTATCTGGTCATATACCAACCTGGTAGTGGTGAGACATAAGGGTAGATCTCGTGCAACCTGGACTTGGAATAATGAAGACGATGAGTGACCTTAAATTGGATCAGTTGGTGTCTGGTGTTAATTGAGCAGAGCTGGATAGACTCCTGTCCCATATAATTTCAGACAAGTCAACATCAAGTTCCTCCTGCCTCCCTTATCCTTTCAGTAGGGGCTCTGATACAGTCATCAAACAGACACACACATCTAGAGATAAGATACCTGAATTGAGGGAGGATTAACATCACATAAAAAAAGCATGTTAATTTGGGAGAACTACAAAATCACGAATCTTGGATCGAACATAGGTTCCTGACTTGTAGATATCTGAGCCAGTGCGTGTTGGGCAACTCAAATGTCCTCCTCAGAAGATCAAAGGATGTGAAATGACCATCTATGTATAGTTCCCTTCTACGGATAGGACCTTTAAAGTCGAGCTGAACCCAAAAATGACTTATTTTCTTTTAGTTCAAATACCTGGGTATGCAGTGCACCTATTTAATAATGTATGCAAAACAAATCACAACAATCTAATTTCTTTAGTTTTTCACGCTTTTTCACATCAAAAGTTCGTTTTTCAATATTTCATTGATAACAGTAATTTACAGTTTGCTGATGTCACCCAGTACTATCAAATTTCTACCCCATTTCAACCAATCATATCACGACATGCAGCTGTCCCATAAACTAACTACTAACTTGGCCAATTGTTAGAAACATGAACAAAAAACAAAAACTATAATCTCTAAGAATGCAAAGAAATGTAACTGGCTCGTTAAAACGCGCATTCCAGGGATATCGTATTTACAGCAGCGATAATGGCGCGCGCATCCGAGAGCTTGGTTGTCAGGGGTCGCACTTCGGAGATTCCAGGCCGACGTGCTGCACTCTCCGCTCGGCAACACGAAGGCAGCTGACTGCCTGCGGCTCGCTGAGCTCCACTCCCCCCGTCAAAAGGCTCTTCCCGAGGGGAGCGCCACAACATACTGAATCCCACTCGATTTGGAGGCGGAACACGCCAGGATTGGCCAAAGCCCAATCCAGTCCCCAGAATTGTCAAATAAAATCATCAACATGATACTATGACCCGCCTCTCAACCTGTACTCTTAGACACACTATAGGCTCTTTCATACACAGATCGCGGAAAAATAGCCGTTTAGGAGTCCCGTAAAGCCAGCCGCCTCGCCACAGAAATTGCTTTCACACAGAGCCAAGCAGCACGGCCACATTACCGTGCTGCTCTGTACTTTCAGGTGAAATCCCCCGCTTCCGCATTGAAAGGCGAGCAGAGGGATTTCCAGCTCCTCCTAGCCCAAATTAATATTTTCATAGGTTAGTGTAGCCTAGGCTACTGTATGATGAACGAATTCAATTCAACAACAGACTTTCCTCCTTCTCCTAGTCCGCTGAGGAGATCTGTATCGGCATTTTCATTGGCTGTTTGCCGATATCATAACTTAATAAAAAAATGCGCTAATTTGCGGCTGCTGCACCTGGAAGAATCCCCTCCTACAGTAGTTCTGTGTCTGGAGCAATGTCCCGCCCACAGCGCTATCTGATTGGTTACACATCAAGCAATAGCCTATCAGAGAGCTCAGAGATGAAATCTTGACACCTCACCTCAGTGCTTTCTGTTCAGCCGCAGCCTGCACTAGACAGGGGGACAGTGCGAGGCTGCCTGAAGCGAGAGCAGCGGACTAGTTGGCTGTTGTAACTGTAACACTCACACTGTGTTAAGGTAAAGCAGCAGATATTGTCATGCCAAAGTTGTAATAAAGTTAATATACATAATAATTACCTACGCTGACATTGCAAAAACACCACGATCTTATGAGCGATTCGTATGAAGCGCTGCCTCGCACAGTGTGGTGTGTGGAGATAGGTCTGTCTATCAGTCTACTTTTTTTACTTTCACTTGTCACTTTCTTGATACATGAGGTGATTTCCCCTGTAATTTTTTTATGAATGAGCTGACCATTCGCACCTTTTCCGGCTCGCTACGACGACCTTTCAAGTGGAGGCGGGTTGTCCGCCAATACGGCGATGTGACAACCTTTGGTGCCGGGACAAAAGGCGTACAAGAATTACCCACCAACGCGCGTTTATGCCTTTCACATCGGAGCCGCGAATCCTAATTTCCGCGCATTTTTCGGCTTTCATGGCCGGTGTGAAAGACCCTTATGTTTTCAGTCTGAAACGGACTCATATGCACGTGACGAACGGGTTCAGTTAGACTTTAAGTGTAGTTTTCTATTTGTTTGTACTTTTGGGTGTCATAGAGGATTCAACAATGTGCAGTTACATTTTTGAGTATGATGCAATTCTGGGTACCCATTGTGTGGTTAGGCAGGCTACAATGGCTTTTAGTGGTTGTCACATGCGCCCTTGAAGCGTAAGAGTCAAGAAGCAAAGATGATGAAAGAGACCAGAGTCAAATGTAAACAAGCAGTAAAAAAGAAGCAATGCAGCGAAAATGTGGGAGAAAAACAAGCCAATCACACATCATCTCCTCTCCTCTCCTCCTCCTCTCTCTTGAAGTGCCCAGTCCTTCTCTCAATCCATAGAGGAGACTTCTTCCCCAAGATGGAGGCCTAATGGACTGTACTCAGCCTGTGCCAAGGTGCAGCCACACTCCCTGCTGCCAAACAGCCTGATGCAATTTCACTGTGATAATAGGTCATTAAAAATATATGTGTCTGTGCTGTCATACAAATCCCTCTGGTTTCTGTAAATGAGGTTTGTGTGTGCTGTCACAGGCCTCGGTCTCAGAAGGCCTGTGTGTGCTGTCACAGGCCTGGGTCTCAGAAGGCCTGTGTGTGCTGTCACAGGCCTGGGTCTCAGAAGGCCTGTGTGTGCTGTCACAGGCCTGGGTCTCAGAAGGTCTGTGTGTGCTGTCACAGGCCTGGCTCTCAGAAGGCCTTGTGTGCTGTCACAGGCCTGGCTCTCAGAAGGCCTGTGTGTGCTGTCACAGGCCTGGCTCTCAGAAGGCCTGTGTGCTGTCACAGGCCTGGCTCTCAGAAGGCCTGTGTGTGCTGTCACAGGCCTGGCTCTCAGAAGGCCTGTGTGTGCTGTCACAGGCCTGGCTCTCAGAAGGCCTGTGTGCTGTCACAGGCCTGGCTCTCAGAAGGCCTGTGTGTGCTGTCACAGGCCTGGCTCTCAGAAGGCCTGTGTGCTGTCACAGGCCTGGCTCTCAGAAGGCCTGTGTGTGCTGTCACAGGCCTGGCTCTCAGAAGGCCTGTGTGTGCTGTCACAGGCATGGGTCTCAGAAGGCCTGTGTGTGCTGTCACAGGCCTGGGTCTCAGAAGGCCAGTGTGTGCTGTCACAGGCCTGGCTCTCAGAAGGCCTGTGTGTGCTGTCACAGGCCTGGCTCTCAGAAGGCCTGTGTGTGCTGTCACAGGCCTGGCTCTCAGAAGGTCTGTGTGTGCTGTCACAGGCCTGGCTCTCAGAAGGCCTGTGTGTGCTGTCACAGGCCTGGCTCTCAGAAGGCCTGTGTGTGCTGTCACAGGCCTGGCTCTCAGAAGGCCTGTGTGTGCTGTCACAGGCCTGGGCCGGTCCCACCCAAAAGCAAAGACCACAGGTAGCTCTTCCATAATTCATCAGCAGAAGGGCAAACATATGCTGGCATTTTCCTGACCTTTAGCTATTGCCTCTGCTATGTTCTCAGTGTCTTTCATACCTTTTCAGATGGGCCTTGTGCATATTTTGCATCAAGGCACATGATGTAGCTAATGCAGTGGCTCTGGGCTAAAACGAGCTTTAAGTTACATTAGCAGTGCGCCAAGCACTGCTTTCTATTCCCAGCATGTGTGCTCTTCACAGCACGGCTGGCTGTGTACCAGTTGCAGCTTCTATCAGTGTTCAGTTTCTGTAGCTTGATTCAGACCTGAAATCGTTTGGGTCCAGTGAAGCTTACGCCAATGGGAAACTGTAGTGATAGGAGAGCAAAGTGGTTATTAGCACATAAGCAAAGCAGGGGTGGGGAGGGGTATTGGTTGATCTGTAATAATGTTATTACCACTGACTACGTTTACATGCACACAATATTCCGGTTTTTGCCCATATTTCGGAATTTATTCGGAAAATGACAATATTCCGACTAAATGAATATTCCACTAATATTCCCGTTTACATGCAGCCGTAATATTCCGAATGCGCTGTATACATGATCAAAGAATCCTCCTAAAACCCGAATAATACTGGAATAACCCAGATGTCTTAATCGGAAAATGCTAAATTCGGAAAAAGGCCAAATTCGGAAAATGCAACTGGAATATGCTGTTTACATGACCCTTATCAAATTCAGAATATTGTCATTTTCCAAATAATAGTGGAATATTGTGTGCATGTAAACGTAGTCACTGTCAACCATCTTATTCTGTCTAAAGCCTTTGACACACTGTGCAATTTTGGGCTGTCCCAGACGAAAGATGGCCCACGTAAAAGAAACATGTAGCTTTCTTTGGTCATGGCTACAAAAACGCTCGTCTTGTGTCGCGCAGTGAGACAGGTTCAAAGACGGCTGATGTCACGGCCTTACGACCAAAGATAGCCTAGGACGAATTCTGACACTGTCAGAACTTTAGGGTGACGGCTACGACGATGTCTGATAACAACCAATAGAAATGCTGCATGATCATATCAGTATAGAGACACTGCATGAAATAGGCCACGCCCATCACGGGGGAAAAGCTCCGTTCATTTCCACACACCAGCATAATTTTCCTTGAATTAAACATAGCTAAAAGCTGTTGTGTGGTGGGCTGCGCGGACAACAAATGTAAAAAATCACCAGTTAAAGTTTTTTTGTACTCCTGAGCAAAACAAGGAAGCCATTGAGAATTGGCGAGAAGAAAAATGTGGATCTAGCTGTCAAGGAAGTAAGTTGGAGTGTTCATCTTCCGTATATACGATCTTTTTGTGCAACACGCAACCATGCACGCGACATAGGAGAACGTCAGGATTGGAGGGGGGGTTTCTGTTTCCCCCCGTCTTTGGCGTGGTTTCTGAATGATGACGCGTTACACAGTGTCTCTATAGACGCATGCTAGTAGAGGAGGCTAATAATTAGTTGACGTTACCTCAAGCTCTCTTGCAAAATTGGCATCCCGTGTTGGGTTCTGTTCCCGAGCCACGAGCGGGTCCACATTCTCCTCCTCCTCCTTGGATGTTTTTCCAGACACATACATTCCACTTTGCAAGGGCTCCATTCTTGAAGCTTTGTCTGTGCATTGTTGACATCTCCTCTCATTGATGTGTAGCTGCCGTGCGCTGCTGACATTTGATTCTTGCGTGTGTATGGACTGCTGATTGACAGGTATTGACAGAGAGATGTGCGTCGTCATCGTACAGGCTGCGCACATCAAACCTGACGTCGTACCCAAGTTTATTAGATCCAACGTCGCACAGTGTGGCCTCAATTAACTTATAAGATTGCTAAAGTCTTACAGTCTGTAGGCAGCTTAACACTCTGCACTGCATTAGTTTTGAAACCAACAAAAATATTTTGAAAAGAAAGAAAGCACATAAACAAAGCAAGCAAAAGCTTCCGCCTGTCCCTTTTGTGCATTTCTGTGCAAAAACAAACATGGAAACATATCACCGACAATATTGCCCTAGTCCAACAAATTTCAGGGTTTAAGTAGCATCAAACTTTCTTTTGTTTTAGCAGATTGGGAAATGGGTTCTTCTTGATAATCTGTAAGGATTATCATGCTATTATGTGAACTTTCTTGCCGAAACGCCCACGAAACGGGCAACACCTCGAGGGCAAACCAACGAGGCACGCTAATGAGCATTGCCAGTTGAGCGAGCGAGCACGCGCAGAGGCAGCGAGGGACGCTAGAAAGGAGCGTGCAATATTTTGAGTCTCTATTCAGCTCTCTGCTTTTGATAGATCTTCAGTCAGGAGAGGAAGACAGAGCCAAAAGACTGATGGAAAGGGAGATAGAGGCCATATAAAGAAGTCAAGGGTCACTGTTTAGCTTCCACATGATGCCTGAGCAGGGGAGCCTGTTATCTGCCCCAATATAGATACTCTATTATAGATAAATACTCAATTCTGATTGGCTGAAGGGCGTCCTTTTTTATATCCAGACACCTCCAGCAAAACAGGCTTATCACCATTCCAACTTGATGTGCAAGCAACGTTTGAAGTGTTCAACCATGCACTCATGGAATGAAATTTCAATCATTTGAATTTCACATATGCTATGATTCACTTATATGAGTACAGTAAGCCCCTATACCCCAGGGGCCGGTTGCACCAAGTGGTCTTAACTATGCCTGGTCGTAACTCCTACGTCGGTCTTAGTTAAGACCAGTCTTTAGAGTGGATTTACGCCTGTTGCACCAACAGGGCTTACGTCTGGTCTTAACTACGCTGGTCGTAGCAATGCGCGTCCATGTGAATTGCCGGGGAATGTGCCCTGATTGGCCCAAAAATGTGCCTCGCGCTGTCACCCACTACTGTATGTGCGTCACTACACCCTCCCTTCTCCCACCCCCCTCCTCCTGTGGAAGCTCCGGGGGGAAAATGGCGGTGATTAGTGCCCGGCAGTCTGAATGAAATTGAATGTAACGTTCCCAATTCTATGTATTAAATTCTAAAAAACGACCCTCAACATTTGGGAAGGCTAAGCCACACAACTAGTTCGTTATAATCTAACGTCATGCTTCGAAGGCGACTTTACGACAATGAGGACGGGACTCAATTACAGCAGGTCTCCGCTGATAGACTACCTCGGAGATCTCTATTACAGGCAGGCACTTCATTACGCCTCCTCCTGACCAGGCGTAAGAGTTACGCCTGGGCGTAGTGAAAAGAAGGCTTAAGCCCTCTTGGTGCAACCGGCGTAGCTGTTAGGTCGTAAAGTTACGACCAACTTAGCTTAAGACCAGTCGTAAGACCACTTGGTGCAACTGGCCCCAGGTCTTCAGGTCTTCTGTCTTTGGGCTCCTGGCAGAGGTTGTTACTCCTAGTCCTACCACAGGCTTTTCAGACATGCACACTTTAACATGGAGCCCTATGCCTGCCCTTCTGGTAAGCATACAAATCAAATGACTTGAAGGGAATTAAGATTGCTGCAGGAAAAAGAAACCTTGCGCTGAACAAAGCCCAAATGAATCTTTTCTTTGAGGAAATAGTGCTAAACCTTTTATCTTTTTCCTAACTCATGCCGGGGTCCTGATCATCCTAAAGGGGTTTATTTTGTGATAATGACCGGCTCAATATACATTATCCTGCTTATTACACGGCTACTTTCAATAAGAAAGCTACGGTAAAAAAAAAAAAAAAAAAAAAGAGCTAATGAGCTAAATAACCGTACAATTTAGGGGACCTCTTTCTGTGGATTGATATGACTGGACGTGCTCTTCAGAACAGTCTGTTATACCTACAGTAGGAGTGGTCTGCTATACATAAATAACAGACGGTAGAATGCTGTGATTGACCAATCACAATCGAGTATTCAACAAGGCCATGTTATAAAGCAGGATAATGTATCCAAGCGGCCGCGGGTCTCCAGTCTCCACTTTGCACTGTGGAATTTGTTGCCTGTGTTGCATATATGAACACACGCGCACGCATGCACGCACGCACGCACACACGCACACACGCACACACACACGATCCAATAGGCCACATTGATTCATTCTGTAGCAGTAAGATCAAATAGGAGGTGGAGGAGAGACAGAGTGAAAATGCGGCTCTGTTGTATTTTAATAATCCTACAGTATCTGCAGCATTTCTAATAATCCCATCTGCAGCATTTGCCCTTGTTTGTGACAGGAAGAGGACACCGTCCCAAAAGCCAAGATGATGATAAAGTAGCCAGAGGAAAAGTGAGAGGCGCTGCCAAAGTTGATAGCCGAGGGAGAATAGCGGAAAGCCAATCAGATATGTTGTCGTCTCTCCAGCCTCCGCCCTCCTCCACTTCTGCTCTCTGTTTTACTCACTTCCTAACAAGTCAATTCATAGGGAAGAGCTCTTTCCAAACACTCAGGGTTATATTTTATGGGGGTTATGTAGCCTATACTTACAGTTGTTACTCGTTTTGTTTGGGTGCTTTAAGTCAATTCAAGTTTATTTGTATAGCCCTAATTCACAAGCATGTCTCAGCAGGGCTTCACAGAGAATATGTCTAGGTAATTCTAGCTGACACAACAGTAGCAAATTACAGTACTTTGATGAGGTTAAGAATGACGAGTGACTAGGGATGTCACAATATATGGTCCCACAATATATCGCGATATCCAAACGTGACGATATGTATTGTTGAGATGAAATCTCATATCGTGAGAAAAAGAAGCTGAACATGGTGGCACTGATCTGCATATGATTGCATGCTCGCTCTCCTTTTCATTGCTTTGTTTGAACAGACGAGGGATGTTACAGACACAGAGAATGAAAATGGTGAAATTACTCAAATTAGCGTGGAGGATGCCCCCTCAACTTACAAATGGATCGCAAAAAAATATTGTTAAAATATCGTATCGGTATCGTGAACCCAATATCGTGTATCGTATCGTGAACTGAGTGTATCGTGACACCCCTAATACTTACAGTTGTTACTCGTTTCGTTTGGGCGCTTTAAATCAAGTCAAGTCAAGTTTATTTGTATAGCCCTAATTCACAAGCATGTCTCAGAGGGCTTCACAGAGAATATGTCTAGCTAATTCTAGCTGACACAACAGTAGCAAATTACAGTACTTTGATGAGGTTAAGAATGACTAGTGACTAGAGTTGGGGGTAATGCGTTACAAAGTAACGCGCTACTGTAATCACATTACTTTTGTCGGTAATGAGTAGTGTAAGGCACTACTGTACCTAAGTGCAGTAATCACATTACAGTTACTTATCAAACGCTTACCTCGTTACATGCGTACTAGCAAGATAAGTATAGAGAGAAAAGATCTCCGTTTTAATAGCAGATCCTGTGTCCCATCAGACGGGTCATTTAACTGCACAGCAGAATCAATCATGGTGCCAATATTTCAACTTTGTATTAGCATGCAGAACAGCACTATTAGTGACACATTACTTATCAGATAACTAACATCATGCATATAGAACAATAAATCATTTTAACCTCCAAAACACATTGACAAACAAACAATTGACACAAAAACACAGTACCCCCAGGGCATGCTGGGAACTCCGCCCACTTTCCTCTTCCACGGGTTAAATTTCCCAGAAGGCTTTGCATAACTTTTTACACTCTGTTTTACAATTAAATCAGGCTAAAGAGTGTTAGATATAAATAATATGTATTTTAACACAACATGCAATTCTGGAATATCTGAATATTGGACAAAATTAAATTAAATTAAATGTAAACCAAACCATAAGAGAAACCCACATACAGCGATGGGGTCTGTAAATACCCCTTGTAAATACAACGTGTTCTAGTGAAGTGGGCGCAGTGCGTATGTTCCGTAATAGTCTGCCAGCAATCTGCCAAAAAGCGCCGTCTTCTACAACAAGTTTTTGTTGCGCGGAAGGACAAGAATGTGAAACTGCAAACGCCCTGGACAGAAGCAGCTAGTTACGGTAGCCTACGACATAAACCTCTCAAAGCATCTGCATTGGAAACATGCTAACACAAAGCTGGTTGCAGACCCAAGCTGAGTCGCCTGCCTCGACCCCAAGCAAGCAGCAAAAGCTTTCTTTTCACCAGGTAACACCAAAATCAGAGATGGACAGGCGTGTTGCCTCCTCCTACATGGTAGAGGAAATGTTGCCAGTTTCAACAGTAGAATGAAATCGCCATTTTTCAGAAACATATTGAGCAAAATACAGATGGCAGGGAACGGACAGCCACCATCAGACAGGAAAGGTTTTGCAACCTACCTTATTATGATAGAGATTTGTGCTAATATATGGGCATATATGTAAGGATTAATGTTGAATTGTTAACTGGCAAATTACGTGACAATGCATCTCAGGCGATGTTACGGAGTAACGCAAAAGTAATGTAACGAGTAGTGTAACAAATTACTTTCTCCAGGGAGTAATCAAGTAAAGTAAGGCATTACTTTTTTTTAAAGTAATGTGTAATGTGTAATGTATTACTTTTTTGAGTAACGGACCCCAACTCTGCTAGTGACTGAGGTTAGAGGTGACGGATGGCTCGCCCAGCTGGTATCTCATTGACCCCTTGCGTGGGATCCCATGCACACCATCTCCTACAAACACATCAGCACCTTCTGTGGCTGGTAGCTCCACGTTGTCATGTTGAATGTCTTTTCCTGTGTTTCAGCCTGTTTGTTCATGTATTGTTCTATCAAAAATTGAAGGAAAAAAAACGGATAGTTCCAGCAGGAAGATGTGCCATGTCACAAAGCGCACGCTGTCTCAAGATGATTCCACCAAAGTGACAGTGACTTCAATTTACTCCAGTGGCCAAGTCTCAACCCAAGAGAGTGCCTTGAGATGACGTCCTGTAGAAAGATCTGCTGGAACTGTGTGTTGAGTCAACACTCACCAAGATGCCTGTGGAACGTTTCCAGCACCCTGTTGAATCCTTTACCCAAAGAATGTAGGCTTTTCTGAGTCCTATGCCAACCCAGTCTCCAAACAATTGTGACATAGTGACGTTGGTCCACAGCCCAAAGACGTTGTACTGTAGTTTAGTTTCACAAAAAACATATTTAAAATTGATAGAAGACGCTACGTCTGTTTGGCTGCCTCAGGCGACTGCTAGAAGCTAGAGGTCGCCGGTCCGGTCGTTTAATGTACTGTAACGAGAGTCTGATATTGAGGTAGGTCGCTGACAAGTAAGGGGGATGAGGTGGGATTGAGATGAGGTAGCTTCCTCTCAACTTTCACCTTTCTCGTCGCAACAGACGTCGCTTAGACTCCCGATGTGTCCTGTTTCTAATCTTAACCAAGCTGTTTAGTTGCCTAACCTTAACCAAGCTGTTTAGTTGCCTAACCTTAACCAAGCTGTTTAGTTGCCTAAACATTACATAACCAATATTGTGTTGACATGGCCAGAATAAATGGGTGAAATTGAGATTAGTCAACTTTGTCCTGAAGATCTGAGTGTGCTACCTGTGTACCTCTGGGGTTCATTCAAGTTCAAGTTCAAGTTCAACATTGGAACATAACCTAAACATAAGCAACGTTGTTATATTTGCTATATGACGCTGATTTCAAATGGACGTTGAGATTCAACAATTATTTTTTAATTTGAGAGCCGTTATCGTGAAACTACATTTTGCGCTGTGGACCGACCAACGTTGTTGATTTCACATTTATTTTGGAGATTGTATTGCCTATATATGCGGTAGGGGTGGGAATCACCAGATGCCCACGATACGATACTAAAACGATACTTGAGTCACGATACGATAGTATTGCGATATTGCGATATCACCGATATTGCGATATATTGAATATTGCTACATATTGAATGTTGCGATATTTCGATATATTGTCACTCCTAACTCGTTTTCCTTGACCTCACCAGAATTAAAACATGCTGTGTTTTTTTGTTTTGTTTTGTTTTTGCCCCACACGTAGGCTACATTATTAAGCTTCTCTGGACTCAATACGCCACTGCAGGCGCGGACTGCAACATCGGGCACTTCGGGCAGATGCCCGGTGGCCTGGCATGGCATTGCCTGCAACATTTTTTTTTTTGCAATATCGATACTTGGCATCCAAATATCGATACAATATTGTCAGACAAAATATCGTGATACTATGGTGTTTCGATTTTTTTCCCCAGCCCTAATATGCGGTCTTCGCAAGGTGTATCTAATCAAGTGAATTCGGGGAGTAACGCTGCACTGTAGGTGACTGTGCTTTTCCCTACAATCCCTTCAGGCTCCTGTTAATGAGTCTACTGTGTGCTGTGTGACCCCGGACTCAGATTTGATTTCCTTAACTGTGTGATTAATTAAAGCGGTCGCCTCGATCCATTAAAAATTACTGTCTGAGGCTGGAGGAACCCACCACGGCCATTTTTCAAAGATCACTCTTATTTTGAGAAGAAAAGAAAATTAGATTACCATCACATGTGATTAGGATCAACGAGCAATTTGGCGCCTCCCAGTGGGCATGTTGGTTTGAGAGAATGCACTAATATCATGATCAAACACCCATAGAGAAATGCAAATGAGATGGGAGAGACTTCATGGCTATAGGAGAATTCAAGGTGAAGCATTAGGAGGAGATGCAGGCTGGAGAGGTGACATCCTCCATTGTACCAAAGTATGTTGCATGATACTCCTACCAGCACACCCAGAGGACAGAAGATTCATCATAGTCTGGCATAAATTAGCTAACACGTTTATGATGATTTATTGACTTAATAGCTGGACGTGATTACAGCCGAGGAGCAGGTTGGAGTCATGCTTGACTGGCTTTGGATTAGAGAGAGAAATGAGCACGAATGTACTCGTGAGTGTGTGTATAAAACGTGCTTCTTTGGGTGTGTGTGTGCGCACACGCGTGTGTGTGTGCACCAAGCTATGAAGTGCAGCCTATTCTGCATAACACTGGTGCTGGTATGCTAATACGATAGCGGTGAGCTCTCCCTGAGGGAGCGAGCATCTCATATTCAGACACTGGTTCAGCCACAGGCAGCAGAGGAGGCTTGCGTGTGCCTGTGTGTGTGTGCACGTGTCTGTGTGTGCATGCGCGCGTTCGTGTACGCGTACGCGTTTGCATTGTGTGTTTTTTTTTGCTTTGTCAAAGTTTCCTGGCTGTCATTTGGCTCCGGCTGCTGTTTGTGTTCGATCTATTTCATGTGGCACAGACCGAGTAGTGACTCACCTTTATTATATAAACATAGCAATTGTTCCACCCACCCTCGAGTCGCACGCCCCCTCTCTCCATTTCTTAGTCTTTCTTGTGTCTTACTCTTCTCTCTCTCTCTCTTTAAAGCTTCTGTGGCTGCTATAAGAGCTTACAGTATTGTACCGTGGGCCTATATGCCAGAGAAGCTCTGTGCTGCTGCTACAAAATGAAGATGACAGCAAGCTCCTCCATAATTCATCACCAGAAGGACAAACCTATGCTGTCATTTTCCTTACCTTTAGTTATTGCCTGTTAGCAGTGCCTTTAACACGTCTCCACGAGCACTTTGTGTGTGCTCTGCCTTCAGGCGCTTAACCCATTGATACCTGATGCAGCATTTGTGTGTGTATCCCTTTAAGACGTTCGCGGTCTTAAAGGGATACACACACAAATGAGGGATATACACGCAAATGCTGCATCAGGTATCAACAGTGTTGGGCAAGTTACTTTCAAAATGTAATATACTACATATTACTACCGTAAATTCCGGACTATAAGACGCACCGGTGTATAAGCCGCGGGACCAAAATTGACTATTTTTTTCTTCTATAAGCCGCACCGGACTATAAGCCGCGGGTGTTTTGATGTTTAATTACCATATGAAAGGGTTCGTGCACAGAGAGGAATGTCGGGAAAGAGATCGCTGTTTGGGGAAGCTCCCATTTATTAACATTTCAACAAAACAAAACAAAAGTCAGGTCACTAATCCCCAGACAAAATCACACAACAATAGGCTACCGTATATGTGCAGCAAACCTGTAACCAGAGAAGTCAAGTCACTAATCCTCGTCTTCCTCTTCTTCCTGCGTACTGAAACCACCAAAGTCCTCATCTTCAGTGTCGGAAACGAACAGGTTCAGGGTGGCTTCGTCAACCACTCTCCTCTCTCCTTCAGGTGCCATGGCACGAGTCCGATACCTCACGAGTCCGACACCTCACGAGTCCGAAAAAAGAGGCTAACTTCCCCCAGACCCTAACCCAAAACCTAACCTCTCCCACCCCCACGCCTAAACCTAACATCCCCCAGACCCTAACCCAAAACCTAACCTCTCCCACCCCCACGCCTAAACCTAACCTCCCCCAGACCCTAACCCAAAACCATGAGGTGTCGGACTCGTGAGGTATCGGACTCGTGAGGTATCGGACTAGGGGGCAGTCCCCGTGGCGTCATCCTCTTCATCCCGCAGCAGTCCAGCGTTTTGGAACCCGTTGGTAATTGTGGATGTTTTCACACTCCTATAATATTCCGTGATCTTCCTTTGTGTGAATTCGCCGAAGTTTGTGATTTTCTCCTGATAGTCGGGAGGGAGTTGTTCAGTAGTTCTCCCCCGGACGGACAGTCCCTTTTGCCCAGGTTACGCGCGGCTGCTCTGTTTGATCGGCGGCTGCTCTCTTTTAATGCGAGATTGACTGCTTTCAACTTGAAAGCTGCCTCGTGTGAATTTCTGCGTACCTTCCCCATGGTAAGTGAGAGTGTTGCTTCTACTGCTCGTCTTGTTGTGAATATTCCTTGATCTTCCTTTGTGTGAATTCGCCGAAGTTTGTGATTTTCTCCTGGTAGTCGGGGGAGGGAGTTGTTGCCCGAGTGGCCGTTTGCTTATCGTAATTACCATATGTAAGTGGTCACGCACAGAGGGGATTGTCGGGAAGAGATGGCTGTTTGAGGAAGCTCCCATTTACCGTATTACAACATTTCAACAAAACAACATAACACAACACCACCGTTGTTTATTTTTACAGTGCACACAGTGTCCGCGGTGTGGTGAAAAGAGGGCAAGAGAGGAAATTAAAACAGAAGTGGATTTATAGTTAGAAAGAGTGCTAAAAAAGAGAGATTTTTTTTTTTTTTTTTTTTTTTTCTGAAAAAATCCATAGATAAGACGCACCGTTATATAAGCCGCAGGGGCCAAAAAACGGGAAAAAAGCCGCGGCTTATAGTCCGGAATTTACGGTAGTTACTTTCATTTGAAAGTAATAAGTTACTTTACAATATTACTTTCTGTGTAGAGTAACTCATTACTTAGTACGCTACTTTTGCATTACTTTTACCAAAACAACAGCAGCAGCAGAATGACATTGCTGCCCCGGAACCATCCCGAAAAATAATTTCAACTGCCTTGAAGTCAGTGTAAACAAACAAACAAACAAAAAATTCTGAATGTTATTATTTTCCTTTGTTATTGTCATCTATAGTGGTTATTTGCATAAAAACAAATAAGTTTGATTAGGAAATGATTGTATCTTTTTTAAATATGTGCTTTGATTTAATTAAATGTAACTCAATTTGTAACTTGAGTTCCTTGAGAAAGTAACTGGTATAATATTACTGAAATCCTATAAGTAATAAGTTATATTACTGAGTTACTCCTAAAAGTAATATACTACATGTAATATGTTACTTTTGTAATGAGTTACCCCCAACACTGGGGATCAATAGGGCTGGGCGATATGACGATATATTTCGTCTGGACGATAGAAAATGTATTTCGTATGATATGATGCTCTATCGTTTATATCGTGTTGCAAATCACACTCTTTACGGCAATATTGTCCGTCATTTGGATGACGCTGTGCTTTCTTCATTCCGTTTTCTTTTTTACTCACGCCCACAGTCCACACACGCACCAGACTGTGTCAACAAGCCCATTGTGTCCCTTTATAAGTGGCACAAATCAGCCGTGAGTAGGCTAAAGAGCAGGGAGATGTTACCTCCACTCCGTCCGCCTAGTCTACCCAGGCATTTGTGCTGTGTTAAGTCCGCGTTTGATCCATATTTGCGTGTGTCCTCCTAACGTTAAACCTGTCAAAACATCTCCTCTCATCATCCCAAGGAAATCCCTTGAGGGCTGACAACAAAACGTCTGTTGTTAGCTTTAGCTTTTAGCTTTCCCTGTGTGAGTTGTGTTAGTTAACGTTGTTCTTCTTCTTCTACCGTTTTATTCTTCTTCTACTGAACATGTACCGTAAATTTCGGACTATAAGCCGCGGCTTTTTCCCCGTTTTTTGGCCCTGCGGCTTATATAACGGTGCGGCTTATCTATGGATTTTATCAGCTAACGGCCGCTCGGGGACCTCCAAAATCTATGGATGTTGGTATGAGGCAGAACGAGAGCAAGACAGACATTACGAGAGCGAGACCCTGATTGGATGATGTTGCAAAAAATGTGCCTCGCGACCTGATTGGAGCACTGTGCCACTACGCTCTCTCAGCCACTACAGTAAAACACCCTCCCTCCTCCCTCGCTCCGGGGGGAAAATGGCAGCGATTGAGCCTGAAAGACAGTCTGAATGAAATTGAATGTAACATTCCCAATTCTATGTATTACATTCTAAAAAACTAACGGCAACATTTTGGAAGGCTAAGCCACACAACTAGCTCGTTGTAATCTAACATCATGCTTCAAAAGATGGAGAACTGGCTGTGTTACGACGATGGCGGCGAGAAGAAGAAGGAAAGAAGGAAATCGAGCAGCAGCACGTAACCTTGGCATCAGGGTGTTGACACAGAGAGCAGACGGCCGAGGTGTGTCCACCGTTCAGATCCGACTGAAGGCCAAAACAGTCGCCACCAAAATGAAAATTGAACATTTTAGAGGTGGACCATCCTGGTGTTTCAGATTTATGAGACGAAAGGGACTGTCCGTCAGGGCGCGGACGACTGTGTGTCAGCAACTCCCTCCCGACTACCAGGAGAAAATTACAAACTTCGGCGAATTCACACAAAGAAAGATCAAGGAATATTCCATCGGACCGGAGCAGATCATAAATATGGATGAAGTGCCTTTGACGTTCGACCTGCCTCTCACTAGGACTGTTAACAAGAAAGGTGAATCGTCCATCACGTTGAGAACCACAGGTCACGAGAGAACGAATTTCACTTGTGTTCTTGGCTGCACAGCATCTGGAGTAAAGCTCCCGCCGATGGTGATTTTTAAGCTTCTCACAATGCCAAAAGAAAAGATCCCCAGCGGGATATGCTTGTTTTGTTGAAATGTTAATAAATGGGAGCTTCCCCAAACAGCCATCTCTTTCCCGACAATCCCCTCTGTGCACGAACCCTTACATATGGTAATTAAACATCAAAACACCCGCGGCTTATAGTCCGGTGCGGCTTATATATGTAACAAACAGGCAATTTTGCTGATGCGGCTTATACTCAGGTGCGCCTTATAGTGCGGAAATTACGGTAGGTATTTTGACGTTGACTAAAGAAATACTGCCGCCTAGTGTCCGCTTTTAGATATGATTCCAAATTAGTGCTTAAATCAAACACATCAAATGCTAGTGTCCTCTTTGAAAATCGAACTGGTGGCGTGGTTCAGTTTGTGTTTCATTCTACTGCCCTGCAACTAATTATTATTATTTGTGTTGTAAAGAATACCCATGCTTATCTGTATTCTGAATGCATTTATCCTTTGTGAGGTTTGACAACATTTTAACTGGTTCAACTGCTACATAAATAAATGGCCATGTGGTCATTTTATATAAACTATAAATAGAATTTACAGAAAATATGCTATATCGTGATATATATCGGTATCGGGATATGAAATGACTTACAGTATATCGGGATATGAGATTTTGGTCATATCGCCCAGCCCTAGGGATCAATGGGTTAATGTAGTGGCTCTGGGCGTATTCAGTTAGCAGTATCGTGAGTGAAGCCTGCTCTTCACAGCATGGCCCCCAAAATAGGACATGAGCGTCTCTGTGTTACAGCATCTGTTTTTCACCGGCTTCATTTCTGTCGCCATGGCACCGCACCAAATTGAGCGAAGATATTTAGCTCATGTTCACTGCAGCTCCAATCGAGGATCGCTGGAAGGATAACCCAGGTGTCAGTTTGTTCAAATCTAACCATAAAGATACAACTAGACTGAACAAGACGCTGTTTGATTCGCTACTGGCGTACATTTATTGTCTAAATGAACTTAGACATGGTACTGGTTCCTTCTATTTACAAGCTCGATAAAGGACTCTACCAAATCAAATAGAGATGAATGTTTGATGAAGAAGCGCATAAGACCGTGCTGTTTATCAGTGGTTTTTCTCACAGATTAAAAGCTACTTGTCAAAAGGGAAGATGACGGTAGTATTTCATACTAATGTGTCTCTCTCTGCTGTGCATCCATCTTCATCAGGGACGAAGGAAGAGGGGGGGGAGGGGCCTAGCTCGGATCATGGAGAGTGAGTGATAGAATGATAAAGAGCAGGCCAAAAGGATGGTTTAGCCTGTGCACCAGAGGGTGAGATTGAGACTGTTATCTGCCCCATAGGTAATGCACACACATATATATGTGCACGGACATGCACGCACTAACACACATGCACACATGCACATGCGCGCGTCCACACACACACACACACACACACCACATCACGGACCTACTGATCCGATCGGCCATGTCCATTCATTCGGTCGGACAAAGATCAGATTGCGTTCAAGGGCGCGTACACATTGATATAATCAGGCGATGGTTAATTGGAAATATTCATGCAGGACACTATTTACATAATTATCTGATGTTCATTGCTATAGGTTCAATGTAGTATTTTGCGATAAACAATACTGTTCTCATTTCAGTCATTTGACATGTCATTTAGTAAAGGTATTTTAATTAAATGAAAGGTGCTATTGATAACATGCAACGTTGATAACATTCTAGATGTCGCGACCCCCCCTCCCCCCCCCCCCCCCTTCTTCCCCACTTCCATTGCATTCACATCACCAAGGCTGTTGCTCGGAAACAGAACCTAGTCTATGTCTTGTAGATTCAAGAATTAAAAACATGTAATATCAACAACCATCAGAAATTCTAAACAGAAGTAAACAGAACATTCATGTTGGCCAATTATTTT
>NC_139632.1:48206287-48241960 GCF_964638095.1 Poromitra crassiceps
TCAGCGGAGACCGTTTTGAGTCCTTACCCTCATCGTCGTAACACAGCCAGTTCTCCATCTTCTGAAGCATGATGTTAGATTACAACGAGCTAGTTGTGTGGCTTAGCCTTCCAAAATGTTGCCTTTAATTTTTTAGAATGTAATACATAGAATTGGGAACGTTACATTCAATTTCATTCAGACTGTCTTTCTGGCTCAATCGCCGCCATTTTTCCCCCGGAGCGAGGGAGGGTGAGAGGAGGGAGGGTGTTTTACTGTAGTGGCTGATAGAGCGTAGTGGCACAGTGCTCCAAGCAGGTCGCGAGGCACATTTTTTGCAACATCATCCAATCAGGGTGCATTCCCTGGCAATTCACATGGACGCGCATTGCTACGACCAGCATACTGTAGTTAAGACCAGACGTAAGCCGTGTTGGTGCAACAGGCGTAAATCCATGGTCTTAACTAAGACCGACGTAGGAGTTACGACCAGGCATAGTTAAGACCAGTTGGTGCAACCGGCCCCAGCTCAGTGGCCTTGTGGTTTGAGTGTCCGCGCTGAGACTGGGAGGTTGTGAGTTCGATCCCCGGCCGAGTCATACCAAAGACTATAAAAATGGGACCCATTTGCCTCCCTGCTTGGCACTCAGCATCAAAAGGGTTGGAATTGGGGGGTTAGATCACCTAATGATTCCCGAGCGCGGCGCTGCTGCCGCTCACCGCTCCCCCAGGGGATGGGTCAAATGCGGAGAACAAATTTCTCAGGTGTGTGACAATCGTTGGGACTTTACCTTTACCTTATTAGTTGGTATCTTGAGGACATGTGAGATCTGAGGGGGAAAAAAAACAGGCACACCTGAGCTCTTCTCAGCACAGTGGATCATCAACCTATTTCCCACAATCTATGAGGGACTAGTGCAGTGGCCGTTTGGAACGGGCCCACTGCTTGGCCTACTAAATCCGACACTGCACTTCCTCGGGTCCCCAGCAACAACAACCCACCTGCCAAGGTCGAAGTCGATTGGTCACATAAACAGAGATTTCCTGGACTTTATTTATTTATTTAGATAGATTTACCGAAGTACTGATCCAAGGTATTCGATAACGTGCTGCTATCTCTCCATCACATGAGGGCCAAACTAGCTGCAGATCAGCAATCCTGTGAATATTTCAACAGCACAGACTGCGATCATGATTACAGACCTTTGAAGCCAGAGATTTAGTGCGTCGTTCCTGCTCAAATGTTCCTACTCAAGGCTTGAGGGAGTGCTCCAGTTAGAACAAAATTAATCTTGAGTGTTGCTGTTCTCCAAGGTGTCAGTGATGTCAAAGTAACGGCCAGACTCTTAAAGATATTCAGTCATTTGGATTCAGACCAGCCTACCTCATAATTGCCTCCCTGGGACACTACATTAAGAAGCACCGTGAGCTGGACTGAACTACGCTGACATATATTTCTGGATTGTTTGTGATCTTCTCTCTCCTCCTCTTCCTGTCTCTGCAGTGCTGTTTGGTCAGTTTGTGGTGTTCCAGACGCTGACCAGCGATGTGGTTGAGATCTATGATGGACCCTCTACAGATGCTGCCCTCCTTTCATCCATCTATGGATCCCACTCAGGTAAAACTTATGAGACCTCGAGACCGCGTGTGTCTTTATTTAGCTGTGCCAGCTCATAGATACGAGTCATTTTGTCAAGCACAGCAGCACACGCAAGACAGCATATCCATCTCTTTCAATTCAACCTAAATAAGATAGCCTCAAACACCGACTTAGACTCAAGGATGATCTGATTAGATTTTGGTGGTCACTGTGACCTCTCGAACGCCATTTTAAAGCTTGTTAACGCGATATCTCAGGAATGCCTTGACGGAGTTTCATCAAATTTGCCTCAAACATCGCCTTGGACTCAAGGATGAACTGATTAGATTTTCGTGGTCAAAGGTCAAGGTCACTGTGACCTCACGAATGCCATTTGCCACGTTCTTTAAAGCGATATCTCAAGAACGGCTTGATGGAATTTCTTCCAATTTGGCTCAAATGTCGACTTAGGATGAACGGATTACATTTTGGTGATCAAAGGTCAAGGTCACTGTGACCTCTCCAACGCCATTTTCAAGCTTGTTAACGCCATATCTCAGGAATGCCTTGACGGAATTTCATCAAATTTGCCTCAAACATTAACTTGGTGTCAAGGAATTTTGGTGGTCAAAGTTCAAGGTCACTGTGACCTCACGAACGCGATTCCCAAGAATGAACTAATGGCAGAGGCATAAATCTAGTTCTGTAAAGGATAAAGGACCCCCCCATATCTAACTAATCATGTTATAATGAAACACAATGATGATACATAATAAGCTATGATTATGAATAAACTCCTCCGAGATCCCAATTAAAACTACAAAAGCAAAACAGCTGTTGTAAATTGTTGTTGTCACACCCTACCCGCAATATTAGATTTTGACACTTTCTAATGTAAGATGTAATTCATTTAGTCTGTTTTAACCTATTTTTGCAAAGGGGGTGTAGATCAGATGAGACTTTAGAAATGAATTACAATGAAACATAACATATTATACACGGTTTAAACAAACACAGCTACCGGACTGTCACACAGAAGTGAATCAAGATGTGCCTTTTTGTTGTTGTAGTGTAACTGTATAATGCGCTGACATCCGAAGACAAAATCATATAAAATATCCATGATAATAATGTCCCTTTTGCTTTTACCACGTAGGCGAGACTCTCCCTCTGAGTTCAGGGAACAAGATCACACTCAAGTTTACCACTAATGGAACAGAGACGGCGAAAGGATTTCATTTTGTTTACCAAGGTAAGACGCCTTTTCTCCCTGATGCTTTCCCACATGTTTGTGATGGAAACTTTCATTTTGCTTATGCCACCGGTAGTGCATTGGCTTGCCTTAAAGCAGTGTTTCTCAAACAGTGGTCCGTGGACCACTGGTGGTCCGTGGGCGCCCCCTAGTGGTCCGCGAGTAGATGTATCTTTTTCCCCTATTTTTACACCTCCCACTATCCAATCAGAATTTTTTTTACATTTTCTGGGAAACAGAAGGTCCGGTCACAATGCACATTAAGGACTATATGTATTTTTTCACCCCGAATCTAATGCCGCCACCCGTGAGTCTCTACGACTTATGATTGCGTAGATACATCCACTCTGCATGCAGGGCTACAGGAGAGAGACAGAGTAGGCCTACAGTGGGGGTTGGGAGTTCCAAGTTACTGACCAAACACTCTATTTCAGTAATTGCTGTCAGAATATAGAGCCAGTTAACACTTATTTGAACACAATAACGGAATGCTACTTTAAGATGGCAACATCTTTGAATAGGCTATATTTGAACTGAAAAGGAAAAATAAATGTAAAAATGGACTAACTAAAATGGACTAACTAAAATAAATTATATATAATATTTTATATCAGTTATCTTGTTTTCATAATTGTAGGAAGCCAAACATGTGATTAATTGTACAGCCTTAATGCTATTTGTCATTTAATTAGCCTGTAATTTGTAATTTACAGTTGAAGTAGTAGGCCTATTGTTTTTGGGGATGTTTTGGGAGTTAGGTGGTCCCCGAGTTTTTTTTATTGGTTAAGTGGTCCTTGGTCTGAAAAAGTTTGAGAAACACTGCCTTAAAGAAAAGAAAAAGGCTTAACCTTGCATTCGTCACACGCAGCCTGTTCAGCATTGACTGTGTCTGGTGCCACAGACAGAGAGCCTCTGCTTGGCACGGCCCACTGGACTGACTGATGATGTGGAGAGGAGATTCAGAGGGGCTTGACCATCTCTCTCTGTCTTCTTTGTCTTCCCATCGCTCATTCTCTCCTCCCAGCTGTCCCCAGGACCAGCGCCTCGCAGTGCAGCTCCGTCCCCGAGCCGCGCTTTGGGAAGCGCATCGGGAACGACTTTGGCATCGGCACGTCGGTCGTGTTTGAATGCAGTCCAGGCTACACGCTCCACGGCTCCACCACCATCAGGTGCGAGGCCGTGCCCAGCACGCTGGCCCAGTGGAACGGCACCGTGCCCACATGTGTCGGTGAGTGACCTTATCCAGGTGCCGATCTGCACACACACACACACACGCACGCACGCACACGCACATACAAGCACGCACACACACACACACACACACACACATACACGCACGCACAGGCACACACATACACACACGCACGCATACACGCACACGCACGCACACACATACACGCACGCACACGCACACACACGCACACACACATATACCCACACATATACACGCACATATACACGCACACGCACGCACACACACACACACATGCACGCGCGCGCACGCACGCACACACATACACGCACGCGCACGCCCGCACGCACACACACACTCTGTACTGTATGTGAATTAGGTGTTGTGGAAGATGAATTTCATTTTTTGTTTCATTGTACGCTACGAGGAACCAAGATTGTCTCTATTTCAGTTAATGCAAAATAAGAAACCGGAACTATTTTGGTCAGGAGATGATGCGAAGTTGGAATGGTTGTTCAGAGATGAAGTCTTCAGTTTGGCCAGGTTTATTGGGAGGGCTTGGAAATTCAGAATGGAGAAGTTGTTCATCTGAATATATAACTCTGTCTTGTCTTGTTTATGTTGGAGCGTTTTGTAGCTTGTTTGTTGATTTGTTTGTATTGTTGAACTTGAATGATTTGTGTCTTGTAAGCCCAGACGGGCTGGGCACCTTGAATATGGTGCATGACACAGAAATAAAAATCGGCAAAGAAGGAGCAGGTGCATAAAGATGGCGGTTGCCTGTTTTTCCCCCTGGTCATTACGTTTCTTTAAGACCATTCAAGATTGCCGAGCATCCAAAGTCTTCCTCTGATCAAAGACAAACTCAAAGATGTGCAAAGAACCAGCATCTTTCTGTCTGGCCCTTTGGCAACCGCACACAGAAACATGTACGCACAAATATAGACCTGCATGGATGCACACACTGCACACACATGTTCATAATGTACGGATACACAGGTCTATTTAGCTCATCTCCACTCACAGTTTCTCACACACACACATACACACACACACACACACACACACACACACACACACACACACAGACAGAAGGACAAATATTCACTCAATCTCACGCAGACAGACACCCACATACCTCCTGTAGCTGGGGATGATGAGGAGCTACACAGATGAGTTAGAGGAGAGATCTATTGAAGGCAGCCAGCAAAGAGTCGGAGCCGCAAACTTCAACCCAGTGTTCATGTGAGTTTACTGCCTATAGGTGACGGGCCGAAGGCTGCTATCTGCTTTAGTTTTTGAGATGATCGATCCCCATTTTGAGGTTAGATGCTTTTTTCATATGAACTAAATAAAATTCTTCTGAACACGATTCTGTTTGTTGGCAGCCTCAAATCGAACGCAGTTTAATGAAAACGTAACTTATTAGATCAGGGAAACGTTATGGCAGTGCTATCGCAAAAAACAATCAAATGCTCGTTTTAGCGTCACGTGACTTTAATCAGCAAATGATATTCGCGCAAACAGGACGTATAGGAAGTGAACAAACCATAACAAACGCATTACAGAACGAAGCCTAAGCTGGTAAGTCTGTTAAGATAATGTTTAGCGAATATAATTCATAATCGTTTTAATAGTAATAATAATACTACTTTACTACATCTTTGATGCAGTCAATATTGGCAACCGGCTAGCGTATTGTCATCACACAAGTTGTCTCTTTGCTGGTGTTAGGCTACAGCTAACACCATGTTGGACGTTACCAAAGTGGAAAATTTATTATTTTGCGTCTTAAATCTACCAGCCACTTTAGTATTTCACCAGCATTTAGCTGCAGTGCTAGATTCTCACCCTGCACATAAGGCTGCTGTTGCAGTAGTGGCCTTGTGTCCGTTCTAGACAAGGAAGACAAACCTCAAGACTGTGTTACAGTAGGCTAAGTGTATCTTGTCCTATAATTGACCAGACTAGACAGAGGTTGAAGTAGAAGAGATAACATGTATTACAAACATCATCTGCAGATCACCAGTTACTCGTGTCAATATTTTACCCTAAAATGTTTTAGCATTGATTTTTAAAAGAATTGCAAAGAATAACAGTTTTATGTTCTCCTGTAGGATGTGTTTTGGAGAGCATTGATAAGGACTACCAGTACATTCCAGATCTCCAGAGCCTGAACGTTTTCTGTCAAGCTGCGAATGAGGGCTAGGTGTGACAGGAAACATGTCATCACAGATTGTCTCTTGAAATGTAGTATATGAAATATAGCCCAATTAATTATAGTATTTAATAATCTTATTTTTTCCAACTAGAAAATGTTCAGTTTGTAGCAGCAAGGTGCATACCTCTGACACTAACACTATGTGTTAAACTGTAAAGGTGGAGGTTACAGGTGTAGCCTCAGCAAGTGAGACATCCAGGTGGAATGAGGAGGATTCAGAGGAACTAATGCCAAGGGTTTTTATTTACAAACCAAATCCCTTGATTAATGATGGAAAATCATGTGGACAGATGATTTGGCCTAAAAGACAAAGTAGGTATTAAAGGATTTGATCAAACAAGGGAAAACAAATTCAACTGTAAAGTAATATAATAAATCTAATTCAAATATTCAATCAATATTCAAAGGAACTAACTATAATAAACTAACACTTCAACAACAACAAAACTTAGCTGTAATGTAACTGGGTTCTGGAAGGAGGTGAAGGCCTTGAACCGGGGAAGCGTATCCCTGCCTTGTTCAGTTGAGGGAGTAACTGGATCAGAAAACATAGCGGAGTTGTGGAGGCAGCACTATTCCTCTATCTTTAACTGCTTAGATAGTGACCCATTGGAAGTGGGGAGCATCCCTGACAGCGAGGTAGTTGGAGTCACAGCTATTGAGGTGCAGGAGGCAGTAACTCAGCTGGCTAATCATAAAGCGGCCGGTCCAGATAATATCACTGCAGAGCATTTAAAGTATGCAAGCCCTAGGGTGTCTGTTCTGCTCGCCATATGTTTTACAGGCCTCATGTCACATGGGCTGCTGCCAAACTCCATGTTGCCTGTTACCTTGGTGCCAGTCATCAAGGATAAGACAGGCAAGGTGGGTAGCCTGGACAACTACCGGCCAATTGCACTTGCTAGTGTACTCTCCAAAGTTTTAGAGAAAATTTTACTATCTCGTTTAAATCCATATTTAGGCACTGTTGATAATCAGTTTGGGTTTAAAGCCAAGCATGGTACTGACCTTTGCATCTATGGACTGAAAGAAGTTATTGACATGTATAAAGGTAAAAACTCCTCGGTCCTAGTGAGTTTCATTGATGCTTCTAAGGCATTTGACCGTGTAAACCACCAGAAACTATTTATTAAGCTGAGGGAGAGGGGAGTGCCTTGCAATTTTATCAGAATCCTGGCATACTGGTATGCAAACCAGACTATGCAGATCAAGTGGGGCAACGTGGTCTCTGCTCCTTTTGGGGTTGGGAATGGTGTCCGTCAGGGAGGGCTTCTTTCTCCTGTGCTCTTTAATTTTTATATGAATGACCTTTCTATGCAGCTCAGTAGCTGTAGAACTGGATGTGTGCTTGGTAACACTGTCATTAATCACTTTATGTATGCTGACGACCTGGCCATACTGTCGCCAAGCAGTGCGGGTTTCCAACAGCTGCTACTATTTGTTCTGACTATGGTGTACAGTTTGATGTAAAGTACAATGCTAAAAGGAGTGTCATTATGATCTTCAGGACAAGAGATGATAGGGATCTCTCCTTCCCATCCTTTTATCTGTCAGGACATGTGCTGGATGTGCAGTACTAAATATCTGGGCCACATCATTAATGATCATAGAGTGATGACGATGACATGTATAGACAGCGACGCATGTTGTATGCACAAGCAAATATGCTGAGAAAGAAGTTTCATTTCTGCTCTGAAGAGATTAAGATAACCCTGTTCAAATTGTACATCTATTGTACATCGCTTTATACTGCCCCCTTGTGGGTCAAGTTTAAGCAGGCTAGCATTCAGAAACTGCAGGTGGCCTACAATGACTGTATGAGAATACTGCTTGGGAGGCCAAGGTGTTGTAGTGCCAGTGAAATGTTTTGTGGTGTAGGGGTCAATACCTTTCATGCCCTACTGAGAAACCTGACCTATACGTTTATTTGTCGTCTGAATGTTTCTCAGAATATCATAATCTTGCTTCTGACTCAGCCCAGGCTTAGTGCAATTAAGTATCAGTCCAGCACTTGGGCTCATTGGTACAGGCTCTTATTGTAGTATTTTTTGATGTGCTGATGTTAATTGTGTAATTGTTTGATGTTGTGTTGCTGTTTTTTTTACTGTGTGTTTATATTGGACCTTGTGTCTGCTAATAAAGATTGATTGATTGATTGAATGCATCTGCACATGGACAATCAATTGGGAAGAACAGAGCAGCCTCCTCTCAACAGCATACATGGCAAACTGAGCCTGGCCTACTAAGCTTCACCCAATCAACCACCCTTTATTGAGCCCAGGTGCAGCTCAATCAGGGCCCCAGGTGTGGCTGGTTAGGTGAGGCTGAACTGGTGGGGGGATTTTGTACAACTAACATTTAAAAAAGTCTAACATTGAAGTATTTTTGACTCTGAAGAAGACTAGAAGAAGATTATCTGTCGAATTGTCACTCAGCCCCTATTAATAAACGTGCAGACACGTTGTGTCTTTACTCCAGGCAGTCTGTGAAGTGCCCAGGTAAAACTTTTTTCTATGTAGGTTACACTATAACATTTCTCAATTAAATGCTGTCGGTCACTAACACTAACCCATCTTTGCAGGCCACACCATCAGTGCACACTCATATTCATGCAACTCCATTATTCAGCACTGTAAATGTTACTGTTGCAAATAGTATGAATAGTTAATTGATTGTTCTTTAAGAGTGTCCCACATCTGTTGTTATTTTGGAATAAAAAAATATTCTATGCCACATGTCCTGAAATGTAATATGTCATGTATAATTACTTAGATTTTCTGACATCACATTAGGAGGGGTTATGCATTGTCATTTATGCTGTGATGGTAAATAAAAGGCAGATATAGATGTCCCCATTTATTACAGGTAAAACCAAACATGAAACTATACTAACAAGTACTGTACATAAAATGTAATTGTTGCACAATTGCAGTTTGTTTTATAAAATTTAATGATAGCCTGCATATCACTGTATAGATTAGGACTGTTCTTCACAGCCACAAATATCAATATGCGAGATGATTGGCAGGGTTCCTATATGCTTTCCATTTTTAAATTACATATTTTCCCAGGCAGACCCTATGTTCTTGACTGGATTTGATTTATGTAGGTATTTGATAATGCATACTGACAGTGACAGCAGCTAGATAGTAAATAGCATCCCTCTATCTGAACATTACTCACATCAACAAAAACTGGACTCAAAGTGGCTACAACATAAAAGCTAGAATTATGTGTGTATTGGACCCAAAGGCCTGGAAATGATCAAATAAATGTTAAATACTTTTCCAGACCTGCATAGGAACCCTGCCTGCCACAACAAATTGTTACTACAGGCTGCATATCGAAATTGTTGTCTTCCCCAACGGGTCTTCATCCCATCCAAGGAGCAAAATGATGTGTAGTAGCCTGAAAGTAGCATGGAGACACAAGAGTAGAGTTGCTGCAGCACATCTCTCCAAATCTGCGGGTATCTGCTGCAGTCTGCAGGTTTGGGTCCGTGATAGACACAGCTAGCAGTTGTTCCCCATCCCACCGTCACAGTTATCGCCAGAGGCAGTGTTCTCTCTTCTTGGAATCTCTAATAGAAAACATAGTAGTTACTGTATGTTACATGTGTGGCCAACGTTGCTAACCTAGCTTCTGAAATGTTTACGGCTAGAATTCATTAGATCGATAATGCTACCGTAGCCTAATCTAGGTAACGTTAACGTTAACGTGGCCTACGTTAGGCCACCTCGCTAGCTATATCAAAATACTGTTCTAGCTACAGCCTACAAGGAAAATTCATTCATTTATCAAATGTCTTTATCTTACCAAACACAATTACGCTAGTTTCTGAGATAATATATAGTGTGGCATATACCTGTGAATAACATGTAATGTTAAATGCTCAACATTGTGCGTTTATTCTTACCTGGAAATCACACATCAATCCGTAGGCGAGCGTTGTTTACATTTCGGCCAAGCAGATCCTGGATCAGATCGGGGTCCTTAACTCATTCACCGCCAGTTTAGGACTGCCAATATTTAGCACAGGCCAAAGATTTTCATAATTGTTGGTCATCTTTCAAGACCCACAGTAAATTATCTATTAGCACCAGAGTGATTTGCAATACCTCAAAATGAAGATGTACGTCTCTGGGTTCACCAGGAAAAAAAAAGTGAGCTTTTAGCATGTTCTGTACTCTACTTATAGCCATTTATATACACCCTGTTTTCCCCCAAAATGTCTCTCTGAGAAAAGAAATTGCAGAAAATGGCATTTATGTATTTATGCACACAATCTCATGCAGAACTCGCTCTCAATTCTTTTATTTTGAACTGTATTGACATCAGACATGTAAATATTATTCGTTAGGACACAAATGACCAAAAAAAAAATATATATATATATATATACACATGAAGTGCTTTTTTTTTACATTCAACAATACAGTTTACTCGGTGTGAGTGAGTGTGCAGACAGACAGACAGACAGACAGACAGACAGACAGACACACCGACAGACAGACAGACAGACAGACACACACACACACACACACACACACACACACACACACACACACACACACGAGATCCCCCTTTTAGATTTCTAACCCCACATAGGATAAGCAATAACCACGCCCTGTGGCGCTGGGATTGGCCAGGAGCAACACTGGAGGGCACGCAGCCCAGCGATTACATGAACCAACTGAATAGCTCTTGAGAAAGGACAGCGGGCTGCTCTGACTCCCGCTTCTGCCTTGTGCCTTGCTGTTGTGTGTTTATTTTGCACCCGTCCTCGTCCATGTCTCCCTGTCATCTGATCGTTCCCGTTTTCCCCTCGGCTATTCAACACGTCCTCACCGCCCTCGCAAACTGATCGATCATTTCCTCATTCCTCCGATGATCAAACACATCTCTTGATTACTTTCTCCCGGCTGGCACAGAGGAAGGCGACTCCAGCTCGTGCAGCGCGCCGAGGCGCGTTTCAAGGGCGTTTCTCCTGTCTGCACAAGGAAGTGTTACCAGTTTTCTGCTTTTCCTCCTGCTCAATTTCAAAACAACAGCTGCGGTATGTGTTTGTTCACGTGTTGTCTTAGATGATAGGGACCTGATACCATGTGACAGGCTGGGGAAGTGTTTAAACTATGCCCTGCAGTAATAAAAACAAAAACACGTCAAACACGTCATTGGCGGGGAGGGCTATTTCTGATAACACGTCAAAGACGTCATTGGCGGTGAATGAGTTAAGCCGTGCGCGTGCGTCTTGGGATTGGTTGAGGCATTAAATACTACGCTCTGAATGGTTCATAAACTACAGCTACCCCGCGAGTTGCCTGAGTAGAGTAACGATTAAAATATACATTTATCAAAAAACCTTGATCAAACCAAAGCTGCCAACAAACAGTTTTAGACTTCATAGAATTATTTGACATGATACATAAAATATTGTGTAACCTTTCGATGAGGATCAATCAACAACACGAAAAACGGTCTTGGCCCAGCGCCTACTAGTGGTAAGGGAATAGCAGCGGCATGCGCACTTCAATTTTAAACACTAGTGATTTTTATCTGGAGATTGAATCTGGCTGAAGTATCTCCCCCAGCACCAGTGTACTTGTCCAGAATAATGGATATAGTTTCATGGCAGCTTCAACAAAAACACTCTGCTCAATTACTCCAGCCCTCGTATCGGCTATGACGGCAGCAGACCTCGCTCTCCTGGGCGGTGCCTATGTGAAGGTTACTTTCCCCGCCTCCTTATCCTGCTGTGTTTGGGCCCCGCCTCCTTATCCTGCTGTGATTGGGCCCCGCCTCCTTATCCTGCTGTGATTTGGCCCCGCCTCCTTATCCTGCTGTGATTGGGCCCTGCCTCCTTATCCTGCTGTGATTGGGCCCCGCCTCCTTATCCTGCTGTGATTGGGCCCCGCCTCCTTATCCTGCTGTGATTGGGCAGCTCGTCACACAACGCTTTGTTGTGCTTTGAATCCACAAATGCAAAGCTGTTTGAATGACATATTTGAGCTATTGTAGCCCAGCATTCTGTCATGAGTTAATTAGTCTCGCCTGGATGGTTGACAGGACAAGCGTGTGCATGCTTGTGGGTGGGTGGGTGGGTGTGTGTGTGTGTGTGTGTGTGTGTGTGTGTGTGTGTGGATTGTAAAGCCAGCATTCAGAAATGAGCATCCTCAGTTCTTCCATTCTGGGAATCAGTTACTGCTTGCCCAGCACAGTTGCTGCAGTAGGAATCATTTACCATCACTTTACACGTGCACTTCAGATTGTGCAAATTAACAAGGGTCTCAATGGAAATTAACTGTTGATTTAGTTTTTGTTATATATTGAAGATATTTTCCATGCAAATTATACAAATGGCGCACTTTTACCAACTACAAATGCTTTCATGTTTACGTATAAGGTTAGATAGATGAGGCCCACCTTCTGAATACATGTACAGTGTTTCTTTCAGTAGGTGTGTTCTCTGTACAGCGGAGCGCACAACGTGGAGTTTCCTGTTTGAATCAGACACTTCCTCTATGTTCAGACTAGGAGGCCAAATCTGATTTGTGAACTTTAGTGACCTATTAATGACTTTATCCAGATTGGTTTTATGAGTCTGGACGCTCCAAGTCTGATTTGTGTCACTTGTCCCAAACCACTATGGAGGTAGTTTCCAATCTGCTTTCGACTGATGTGACTTCAGTGCGGACGCGCAGATCCACCAAATCTGATTTGAACGTCACTCGCAACTCGTCATCAAATGCTTCTGCGCAGGAAAACCACATCACAAACGTACGTATTTACTGACGCCCACGTCATTACCATAGCAACCCATGCAGATAGGCTGTTTAGGTCTGGACACACAGATCCGACTTGAACATCAGATTTGTGGCAGTGCGGAGACACTCCCAAATCAGATTTGGGAAACCAATCAAGATAATGATGATTAATGACTTTAACAGCAAATCAGATGTGCCTGTAATGTGTGAACATGGCCTAAGATGCCAAAGTGTTCACTGTCTGTGTTATGAACCAAGGAGCTGATGGTTCATAGCGAGTTGGGCTGCTCTTGAGGCTATGATACTTAGGAAACATGTTTTGTAAGAGAAATGAAAATTGTGGCTAATTTGATTTACAGTGTTTTGTCAGGACTGTTGTGCCATAGATTATCCACATTGAATTTCACCCATTGGCTGAATCCCTGCTAAAACCAACCAATCATCTCTTCTGTTGCCTCCAAAATATAACTTTGCCTATAGATGCAGCAACATTTTCACCATATTCAGTCACAATGAGGCTGTCCCACACCATTTTAGACTTTTAGACTCGTAATTAAGACTTGAAATCCTACAGTATGGCATTAGTTGTTTTTAACAGACTTCCTCAGAGCAAACTGACCTTGGAAAAGTGGTGGAGATGCCAACGTTGGTACTTAATTGGTCCAAGAAGACTTGATGTATGGCTTCAGGTGGAGAGCTGAACTCTACCATTAATAATGGAGAGAAATGGGAGATAATGGAGGCAATATACACTACCATTTTATAGTTGAGTTCAGCACAGTTCAGTGGTGGCAGTAATTCTCATTACAAGCAACAGAATTGGCAAAAAGCAATTTTGACCACACTGCATTATTTAGTAGTTCTTATATGAAAAACTTTCAAATTGAATTTAAAGAAAATATAAATAAAGATATATGGTAAATTAAAGTGATAATATGGAAGATTTCAGTTTTCTTGTCTCTGACAACACCTATGGCAGGGGTTGGCAACATTTTTTTCCAGAGGGCCATACTGACTTACATCAAGTAAGCGAATGGGCCACACATTGGACATCATACCTGCCATACACTCATGATTTTCGCGGGAGTCTCCTTATTTTTTAACCTTCTCTCCCTCTGTAATTGATCATTTCTCCTGTTAATCCCCTGATATAATATAATATATACTGTGATACAAATCCAATGGCTGTAGCAGATGAGATTTATTAACATAATTCTGCCTTTTATTTAGTTTTTGGGGTTGTTGTTTTTTCTTTTGAGGATGTTGAGGGCCGGATTGAGATGGTCCAGGGGCCGCATTTTACTCATGTGTGACCTATGGCCATGAGCAGTAATTGCAAATGAGATCCACACAGTGGCGCATATGTGACGTGAAATGGTTTTTTCTTCTTCAAGTTGGCCAGTGGGGGCAGTAATGCAACGCTTGGACGCCAACCGCGCACACATCTCAAAAGAAGAAGTTGCTCAGCGGACCCCACTGGAGATGGCTATGACACGTGGGCGGCTGGACGCGGTGTGTGTGTGTGTGTGTGGCAGATTTGAGCTGTCAAAAGGGAACTGGCTCCTGGCCAATCCTGGCACTTGACTGCTGCGTAGGCGGGCGCAGGGTGTGTTCTGCCCAAATCTCCAGTGGGATCATAATAATGCGGAAACAACAGCAACTTGCTCTGACTCCGCCTACTGGGTGATGGGAAACCCGTCAAGAACTGTGCGCCGCTTGTTGTATCTTTTTTGTTTTTTTTGTTTGGGTGGCGGGGAAAGTGTCGCCACAGACACAAGGTCATAAATGTTGCAATACAGAGATATATAAGGGCTTTCATCAATAGGCCATAGGCTCAATCACCATTGTGTTAACTCAGTTAGTGATATATAGTGACTTTACAGACATTTATTTACATGAAAATCTTCCGGATTATCACTTTAAATAGAAACATAAATTTAAACTTGGAGAAAAATAAGATACTTAGGGGGAGAAGGAAAATAGACTTAATATCTCTGACATGGTGCATTAGATATGAAAGCACCCATATCGTATATGTGTCAAACAGGTTTTTGACACCTTCATTAAAACATCTCTAATGAAAAGAGTTTCTTGCATATCAGACGCTGCAGATACTGTTTTGCAATCCATGCATTCTGCCTACCTGCTGTAAATATGACTTATGAGCCTGTCAGAGATAGGTGGGGAGTATTCATCCTTTTATGACTGTCATGGTTTTTAATCACGCTCAACCAATCACATTAACTTATAGCTCATGTGACCCCAAGGACCAATCACATTAACTTATAGCTCATGCCACCCAGAGGAGCTGTTAAGCTCGCCAAACAATATCCCCTGAAATGTTTTTGATGGCCGTAAAGTCGCAGGTTTCATGGCAGGGTTTTGTGTGTGTGTGTGTGTGTGTATGCGTATGCGTGTGCGCGTGCGCGCGTGTGTGTGTGCACGCGCGGTTGTGTGGTGTGACCGGTCATTGTGCAGTCTGTCTTTTTGCAATGTTAATATCACCCTCATATGCTATGCTTAAATATTGAGCAGGGTCTTATGATGAAAAAATAATTATTTTCTGCTGTGCATTTTCCTGTTTTGCACTTAGTTTTATAACTCTCCCCCCCAAAAAAAACAAAAAAAACAAACAAAAAACATGGAAATGGCCCATCAAAACGACTGTTTTGGTTGTCTTGAGAATGTACTGACATGGACACTATGTGTCAAAGAGACTTTGGAGATTTTGCAGAAAGTATAAGTCAAGGTTACTGATAATAGCAGCCTAATAGTAACCTGACTCCGCCAGATGGGGCAGTATAGAGTACCGCAGGAATGAGTCTGGAAAACATAGATGCTAACACTTCCGGGTTCTTCACTGTTTCTGCCTATGGGATTTTTGAATGGGTTTTTGGTGCGATGCTTTAAATAAGGTATGTGGTTAACGCAAGCTTATTCAAACACAAACCTGTGTTCAGCAGGATAATCTTCACACATGAGGACCACTTTTATGAGTTTTGAAGCTTTTACGTGCGGTTATAAGGGCGGCTAACTAGCAAACGGCTAAATGTGGAGCTGTCATCCACTGTCGACGGGGATATTCTACGTCATCACGCCAAAGGGCGAACACGGAAATTATCTTTCCCTCGACTGCCTCGCTGTTCAGTCACACAGCTATTGCCCACTCGCTCTTTCAAACTAGATTTATTAGTAAAACACACGTGCTATATCAGTGCACAGCAGCGCACACACTGACACACACAAACTCCTGTCACCATACTGTCAAAACCTAACCTCACGTCACCAGGCTCTCTCAGAGTAGAGAGACTCCAACACTCAGTCCCGCCCAGACGCCCCATTAGCCAATAGCATTTTAGAGAAACGTGATGTACCTCTAGACTGTCCAATCAGAAGCAGTTAAAGATGAGCAATACTACCAAGTTAGCTTGTCACACTACGTGTGGAGCTGTTTGACAGTGTTACCAAACTATAAAGTGACAGGTTAATATTCTTAACGCAGTGTTTCCCATACATAAAGGAATTTGTGGCAGGCCGCCACAATAATATTTTGACCGCCACAATAAGATGTTGACCAATTTTTTTTTTTTTTTTTTTTTTTTTTACAGTGCACCTGAACGCAACATGCAAGATATCCGCTGAATAAGTGTCCAATAAATGTTCATGTCATTCTGGCCAATACTTCTGTTATAGCATTTCAGTCTGGAATATGGAATATCTTTCAATAATCTATGATTTAGCTGCTAAATTGTCAAATGCCGCCATCTGCTCACTACCCAGGCACTTATGTATGTACTTAACCTAACTAACTTAACCTAACTAACTATCCGGTGTGCACAACACTGTCAGCCTAAACTCCGGCTGACACCCCAAAAACCTACAATCCGCTACAGAAAAATGTATATTGTTTGTTTTGTTGGCCCCTCGCCTTCTATCATTTCACGAAAGTGGCAAAGCAAGTTGAGTATCCCTGACCTATAGGGAGAAATTTATGTCATTGTAAACCCACAGCACAGTAATGATGACATGTTCTTCATAGATCTAGCCTTTTAATTTTGCTCTTAAGCTTTCTAAAAGTACACCAAATTCATACATTTTACTTTAACTCATTGAGTGCCAAGGACGAGTATGTTCGTCAATTGGTTTAGTAACGTAGAGTGCCATGGACGAGTATGTTCGTCAATTGCGTTTTTTGACGGTGGGACGTGCCAGATCCATCTCCTGTGAAAGTATGGTGGCTGTTGAATGTGTAAAAGCTATTTTAGGGACCCATTAGGTGGCGACAGTGCTCTCCAGATTAGAGAAAGGCGAGGAAAAAAGAGAGAAGAAGTAATGGGGAAACGGAAATCGCATCGATATGCGTGAAGCATAACGTTAGCTGTGCCTGTGAACAGCAGTCATCTGCTGCCACAATTGAGCCCCATCCGTGTCCGCTGCGATAGCCCCTCCATATGATTTAGTTGCGGACACCAGCCTCTTTCTGAAAAGTTACATTATTCTCAGCTGGGAGCGGGCGACAGGCTGTGAAAAAGCGGGGTGCAGCGGACTTTTCAGTGCAGAGCAAACGCACTCGCAGCAGAGCCCCAGAGAGACACTCCCACTCGGACTCCACTCGGAGGAGGAGGAGGAGCGGGGTGGGGCACGCAGGGCACTACAGCATGCAACCATTGACACAGACCCAGGCAGCAGCAGGCTGATGCACAGAGACAGGCAAACAAGCTAGAATAGGCTATCTGATGCCCACCAGCAGTAAATCAAGACCAGCAAGAAGGTGTAGGGTCTGCGCACGCAGGGGCCAGCGCTGCTGGTTGCAGCTAAAAAATATTATTTGGCCAAACAAAATTCCTTTGTTTTCACTCTTTTATTGAAGGAAATTATTTTTGAGGTGTCACATTAGAAAATATTAGCTTCAGAGTCAATGGTGTGCTTGAAATGCTTCCTTTCACAAAAGGCTGAATATCTCAGATTCTAAATTGAAACGTGTCTTTTTGCTCAAAACAACCTATATTCTCCGGCTCATAACTAAAGAACGGAAAATGGTATCAATAAACTTTTTTTTGCAGATGATAGAAAAGAGTCTCATCGTTCTTTGTGCGTGTTCGGTGTTTACATAGTCATATCACACAATATTCTGTGGGCCTCGAGAAATCACTGAAAACGCTCTGAAACTCTGGCACTGGGAGCGTCCGTTCTCCAAAAGTGGCTGGCACTCAATGAGTTAAAATGTTTTAAAAAATCTCGTGGGGGGGGGCATGCCCCCGCACCCCCCTAGGGGGTCTGCGGTCCCCCACCACAAATACTCAAAATCCTGTGGGAAACACTGTAACGTATGCCCAGATTTAACCCGGGGCTACAATTAATTGCGTCGGGAGATAATTTACAGGACAGTGTCGTGCAGATTTTAATTTGCAGGTTTTTGATGAATAATAGTTGCCAGTTGGTTTATAATTATGTTTAATATAAACATATTTATTTTATTAGTGTGTGTGTGTCTCTAAGTGATTGCTAACTAATTGGGTGCATGTTCCCCGTCCCACACATCGACATATACAATTATTTTTCATATTTATATATCTCAATGGTCCCACACACTGCTCTCTGTCAGCTCACAGTAACAACACTCTAACACTAAAGGTTGAATTTGGCTGTGGTGACATGACGTGGAAGCCTATGCGACACTGTGTGTAGTTCTGGATTAGCGTAGCATGAGCTTTTTACTTCTAGGGCTCACATTTATGCTTCAAAACTCATGAAAGTGGTCCTCATGTGTGAAGATTATCCCGCTGAACACTGGTTCGTGTTTGATTAAGCTTGCGTTGTCCAGAGACCTTATCTGAAGCATCGCGGCAAAAACCCATTCAAAAATCCCATAGACAGAAACAGTGAAGAACCAGGAAGTCCGGGACTTCCGCGTTCCAACTACAAAAATACGTCATCCCTGCGGTACTCTATAGAGTTCACAAGTTCACAATACCACCACCATCTGACATTGCTCAAGCATTGGAGTTTAAACCGGCCCTCGCCCAGGTGACCCAATCAGCAGCAGCTACAGGGGCTGGCTCTAGGCAGACCCGGTGTGACGCCACCGAGAAGAGCCTGTGCCTTGTAGTTCTTTCACTATTGAACATGGCGGTGGCTACCGGGTGGTGCAAGGGGTGCAAGCCAATAGCTTGTTCAAGCTGTTTGCAATGTCCAATCAACAGGTGGTTAGCTTGCAAGCGCTAGTTTTTCAGGGTCTGTATACCATTACAAACAACCGATAATGTTAGCTGCAATAGACACCTATTTTCAGAATTTAGCAGCCATCAGCTAGCTTTAAGGCTAGTAGAATGGCTAGCCGTTAGCCATTCACGCAAAAGTCACACAAACACAAAACCAACATTTGTTCTAAAAGGAAACAAATCATAACGTTAATCAAAATGCCACTGACACATTAGCTAATCAACACAGAACTGCAAAGATACGTTTGGTAGATTAGGATAATTTCCCCTGTATGACGCGGTATGAAGGGTGTTTTTCCTCTTCTCTGTGCATAGGTTGAGGCCACGCCTCGTCATAGACGCTGGTTTAACTGGCTCAGCCTGGCTGGGGGCGTGGTCAGGGTGGGGTAAAAACCCCCGTTCTATCCATTCAGCAAAGTTAGAATTTAGCTGATAGCCCAGCCCAGGCAGACACGATCGGGGATTTAACCACCGCAGTAAACGCACATCTGAGCAGATGTCTTGTGTTCTGCTCTAGGACCCCCAAACCTGTACAGTAGTTGAGAGCCGCAGCACCGTCTTTTGGTGAGTCAGCCCATGAGATATATGGGCGGTTTTACCACACTCGCGCGCCAGCCGTTTAACATTTTGTGGGCGTTCCCAGACTGTCTCTATACCTTGGTACCTTAATGTCCTCTGGGCTCCAGGCAGCTCCCTTTCACAGATTCATCTGACATCAACATCTTTATGAATTTACATCAACATCTGATCATTTTATCCAATCGTGCCTCTGACCAGCAGATTAACAACAACACCACAAGGCCGTCTTTGCTCTGTTTATTCTCACAAAAGCAACCAAATAACATTCTCCAGTCATGTGTGAACATCTACCATTCCACTGACCGATATGTTCAAATTCACCAGTTCTTAATGCTAAATAGTAGCATTAAATCATTCTATTAGTATTGTATCAAAGCATTTGGCTGATGTTATTGCCATAATCCCAGAGAGCGTTGCGTCTCCATGACGTTAGCCGTCCAGGGTGCGTGCCACTCGGTGTCATCAGTTCCCTGAAGAAAACGAACAACGATACGTGTTATTAAATAATCGTTGTTAACATTAACATTAATCATCAGACTATAGCTAGTTGTGGATTGCTGGTGCCAGGCTAACTCGCAAATGTTGCTACCGTTAGAGTAACATCAGTTAATCCGTAACATTTAACGTGCAAAAATGGCCTACCTGCACTAAGCGTTCATCCTCAGTCAGACATCTGCAGTTATTCTTCTTTCTTTTGGCAAATTTTATAGTCAATGTTTGCAGCCAACATATTCACCTTACAAAAACAGCAAAAATCTGCTACCTCCATGCTAACTATTTAGCTCTTAACATTCAATGCTCAAATTGTAGTCCTGTTTACATTTATCCCGGCGCTGCAGCTGCTACGTCATGTAGGCAAGTCGATCTGATTGGTTGTAGTTGGCATGCCCAGACGGTGATAGACAGACGCTTGAAACCACCAATAGCTTGAAAAAAGTGACCGCCCTCTTCAGCAAATGGATGTAGATTGTGAAACAAATGTGAAGCAACCTACTGTACAACTGGCATCGTCAGGTTAGCCTAATAGCTCATTGGGGCTTGAGCTACAGTCATATTTCACCCCTTGTGATTCATTGTGTAGCCACTGACTTCACATCATCATCATGTTGCCGTTCTAACTAGCATCCCCGCACGCGATATGACATACTGACCACTTCACAGCATCATCTCGCCATTCTAACTTCTAACTAGCCATAAATGGGTCCCAGATGGTAGAAAACTTCCTAAGTGAATTGGTCCTCAGGAACCTGAGTCTCTCCATACATATAACTGAAACCATGTCCGACAGCCATAGCTGAAAAGAAGGTGGGGAGGGGGACTTCTATTCCCTTAGGATGAGTCTCTTGGCGACGGTTGTCCCCTGCGTCAGAGACTGCTGCACAGCAGTAGGAAGGAGCAGAGAAGATTCAGAGCAGCCGAAGATGGCAAGTTCCGCCTCCGGCTGAAGGGTTACTTTATAGGCCTTGGAGTACCAATCAAATATTTTGGACCAAAATGTAGATAATAAAGGGCAAAACCAAAAGGCATGGGACAATGTACCCTCTAACACTTGACACCTATCACAAAGTGGTGAGACCGAGGGGTAGATCTTAGAAGAAGTAGAACTTAGACTTTGAATAATGAAGACGGTGAGTGACTTTAAATTCGAGCAGCTGGTACATACTGACCACTTCACAGCATCATCTCGCCGTTCTAACTAGCATCCCCACACGTGATATGACATACTGACCACTTCACAGCATCATCTCGCCGTTCTAACTAGCATCCCAGCTTGTGATATGACATACTGACCACTTTGCAGCATCATCTCACCATTCTAACTAGCATCCCCACATGTGATATGACATACTGACCACTTCACAGCTTCAGCTCGCCGTTCTAACTAGCATCCCCGCACGTGATATGACATACTGACCACTTCACAGCTTCAGCTCACTGTTCTAACTAGCATCCCGCACGTGATATGACATACTGACCACTTCACAGCTTCAGCTCACTGTTCTAACTAGCATCCCCACATGTGATATGACATACTGACCACTTCACAGCTTCAGCTCGCCGTTCTACTGCATCCCCACACGTGATATAACATACTGACCACTTCACAGCATCATCTCACCATTCTAACTAGCATCCCCGCACGCGATATGACATACTGACCACTTCACAGCTTCAGCTCACTGTTCTAACTAGCATCCCCACCCACGATATGACATACTGACCACTTCACAGCATATTGTTCTAACTAGCATCCCCGCACGTGATATGACATACTGACCACTTCACAGCTTCAGCTCACTGTTCTAACTAGCATCCCGCACATGATATGACATACTGACCACTTCACAGCATATTGTTCTAACTAGCATCCCCACACGTGATATGACATACTGACCACTTCACAGCATATTGTTCTAACTAGCATCCCCACACGTGATATGACATACTGACCACTTCACAGCTTCAGCTCACCGTTCTAACTAGCATCCCCTCACGTGATATGACATACTGACCACTTCACAGCTTCAGCTCACCGTATAGCATCCCCGCACGTGATATGACATACTGACCACTTCCCAGCTTCAGCTCACTGTTCTAACTAGCATCCCCACACGTGATATGACATACTGACCACTTCACAGCTTCAGCTCACCGTTCTAACTAGCATCCCCTCACGTGATATGACATACTGACCACTTCACAGCTTCAGCTCACCGTTCTAACTAGCATCCCCGCACGTGATATGACATACTGACCACTTCACAGCTTCAGCTCACTGTTCTGACTAGCATCCCCGCACGTGATATGACATACTGACCACTTCACAGCTTCAGCTCACCATTCTAACTAGCATCCCCGCACGTGATATGACATACTGACCACTTCACAGCTTCAGCTCACCGTTCTAACTAGCATCCCCGCACGTGATATTACATACTGACCACTTCACAGCTTCAGCTCACTGTTCTAACTAGCATCCCCGCACGTGATATGACATACTGACCACTTCACAGCTTCAGCTCACCATTCTAACTAGCATCCCTGCACGTGATATGACATACTGACAATAGCCCACATCTCACAAGTGTTGACCTTCTTCATTTTCCATTTGCGGAGCAGAATTCATGACGACAATGCGAGTTCTCGTTGGCTCGTGATGCAGGACTTAATCGATTTCAATATTGAACACTCTACATCAGTGGTTCTCAACTGGTGTAGCCTCAGGACCCATTATTTTCCTTGTCATGAAGTCGCGACCCAAATTTCAGATTTTTTTTTAAACCACTCAAATTAATTGCACAAAAAATAACGCATTAATTTAATACACAATGCCTTCATGCACTGTTATAAACTTCAAATGAACAAAAAAGTGCAACAGAAGTGCAACTAGGGCTAAAAACCAATTGAAATAAGGCAGACTTGAATTACAGGCCTATATGTTTTTAAATGTAAACAAGTCAAACTGGTCATGCTCAGAAAGTCTTATTTGAACTGTATGAAATATGAAATAAAAGGCAGACTTATCTTGAATTACATGCCTATATGTTTTTAAACAAGTTAATAATAATAATAATAATAATAATAATAGTAATAATAATAATAATAATAATAATAATAATAATAATAATAATAATAAAACAAGTTAGTCATGCTAATCCAGTTTCAATAGTCTGAATTGAACTAATATGAAATAAAAAGGAATCACAGGCAGGCTATATGCTTTTTAGTTAAACTGGTCATAACTTTTAATTAAACTGGGGCCATGCTAATCCAGTTTAAATCATCTGAATTGAACTAAAATTAAATATGAAATGAAAAGGCAGACTTCTCTTGAATTACAGGCAGAACATATGCTTCATCTTGTTAAACAAGTAAAACTGGTCAGGCCAATCCAGTTTCAATAATCTGAATTTAACTCAAATGAAATATGAAAAAAACAAAAAAACAACAACATTTGGCCAATGTCCGCGACCCAATCAAAACGGCCCCACGACCCACCTTTGGGTCGCGACCCACCAGTTGAGAAACGCTGCTCTACATGACACATGCGTTAGCTGGAGATGATGATTATATGGAAACATGATTATATGAAAACATGATTACTCTGCTGTGTGATTGCCCTGAGCTATAATACAGTATAGGGCTCGTTTTCTCCAATGTTTCGCCTGGAAGGAGAGGAATGGAGGAGTCATTTTTGCATGATTCTCAGAGCACGTGTGGGAGGCTGGATATCACCTGTAAAATATTGATGCACAAACACACACGCACAAACACACACACACACACACACACACACACACACACATGGACGCAGGTATGCACACACACACACACACACACACACACACACACACACACACACACACACACACACACACATTCCATTTGGATGATAAGTAAAGCTTAAAATACGATATATATATGCTGCCTATACATTCTATTAACCTCGCAGATTCCTATAGGCCTACAGTAGGTGAAATGTTGATCGTATACTTCTGGAAAATCACTCCCTCTTCATTTTGAAGGAGTGCACATTTAAGCCTGCGGGGGTGCTGTTCGCCTCCTCCTCCGCCTGCTGTGCTCCTCTGCCCACTCTTGGATCTGCAGGTGGATCTGCAGACTTCCCATCACTCCAGTCTGAACTCTGTCATGACTCTCTCTCTCTGTCTCTCTGTCTCTCTCTGTCTCTCTCTCTGTCTGTCTCTCTCTGTCTCTCTCTTTCTGTCTCTCTGTCTGTCTCTCTCTTTCTGTCTCTCTGTCTGTCTCTCTCTCTCTCTCTCTCTCTGTCTCTCTCTCTCTGTCTCTGTCTCTCTGTCTGTCTCTCTCTCTCTCTAGTTCCCTGCGGTGGGGTATTAACTGAGCGCAAGGGGACCATCCTCTCTCCCGGCTACCCAGAGCCGTACGCCAACTACCTGAACTGTGCCTGGAAAATCTCCGTTCCCGAGGGAGCCGGCATCCAAGTGAGAGGACACAGTTGGAGACCTTAGGAGTAAAATGTTTGACGGGAGGCTAAATGAGTTCTGGGGTGGATTTCATTTTAATCGTTGAATTATTAATAATAAGTCAGACATTTTGCTTGATGTTTGTGATTTTTTTTTTTTTTATGTTTTGAAGATAATCCACTTTTCATGGCACTTCCTTCGTCTCTCCATCGCTTGCATAAAATTATCTTTCCCTTTCAGATCCAAGTTGTGACCTTTGCCACGGAACACAACTGGGACTCACTGGATTTTTTTGACGGGGTTGACGGCAACGCCCCGCGGCTCGGCAGCTACTCAGGTAAAACCCGTTACAACTGAATTTGACTCGTCGGCTCCCACCTGAATATCAATCAAACATCACAGAGCCTTCCCCCCACGTCTGAGCAGCCCACAGATGTGCTGATGGAGCTGCTGATGACATTTGGCACGTCCTTTGAGAGTGCTGTCTTCAAAGCTGTTCAGATCCCAGTCAGGGAAGCAGTGGTTATCTTCCTATTCTGTCCCCTATTTTGGCATGGGATTTTAGAAATGTAAAGTTGCTTTAGGGGCTCAGTATAATGAAACTGGTAGCCCACTAGAAAAGTTAAGTTAAATTATCCTTTATTTATCCCCATGGGGAAATGTATCCTCTGCATTCGACCCATCCTCTACTAGGAGCCTTCCTAGAACTAGGAGCAGTGGCCAGCCACAGTGCAGCGCCCGGGGACCAACTCCAGTTCTTTTTGCCATTGCCTTGGTCAGGGGCACTGACAGGAGTATTAACTCTAACATACATGTCTTTTGGTGGTGGGAGGAAACCGGAGCAAACCCACACAAACACGGGGAGAACATGCAAACTCCACACAGAAAGGACCTGGGACGGACCGGGGTTCGAACCTGGGACGGACCGGGGTTCGAACCCGAGACCTTCTTGCTGTGAGGCAACAGCGCTAACCACTGAGCCACCGTGCCGTCCCCAGAAACGGGCCTTCACTTCATTTTGGATTGTGAATTCTAGTTGAAGAAGCTCTGGTGTACCATCATCATGACTTTTGCCTCCATATCAGCCTCACTTTTGTGAGACTCAGGTCTCTTTCACATATAAGATTCAAGATTCAAGATTCAAGTTTATTATTTGTCCCCGAAGGGCAATTTGTGTGCAGCAGACATAAAAAGCATAGCGAATACATGAAAAAACAGAACATGAACAAATTAAAACAAACATGGAGCATGGCAGCAGTTTTCCAGCAGAAAAAGGATCAAGTAAACACAGGATAAAATAAAATAAAAACAAAAATAAAAACACCTCAAAGGATCTGTACGATGTACTTAAAAGTAGTAAAGACACGTACAATGTACTTAAAAGTAGTAAGAGACACGTGCATGAACTTAAAAGTAATAAGAGTCCAGGACTATTTGAGCTCACATAAATAGGTAGGTAAAAAATAAATAAAGATATATCTTGAATATAAAATATATAAAGAATATTTATAGCAGCAATACCTACCTAAGAAGAGAGACAAGGAGAGAGAGTGCATCATCTCCTCCGCCCAGCAGCGTTTAAGCTGCACTAGAGACAGAGAAAAGAGAGCGAGAGAGAGAGAGAGAGAGAGAGAGAGAGAGAGCGCACTATCTCCTCCTCTCAGCAGCATTTAAAGCTGTTATGGAAACAGGAACGAAGGACAGTTTATATCTGTTTCTCGTAGCCCTCGGAACCTTTAGCCGAAGGCCCGAAGGGAGCAGCACATACTCTGAACAGAGAGGATGAGTATCGTCCATGCGAATGGACATGGCCTTTTTAAGCACCTGTTTGTTAAAAATGTGGTCCAGGCTACTAAAATTTACTCCGGCTATTTTTGATGCCGCTCTCACGATATAAGCTGGTGGACTCGTTGAGATTCAGGGGGGGTGAAGTTGCAACATTGTTGCATTTTTCATTTGGTCTGGTTCACTTTCACAATTTGTCACAAGCGCAACAAACTTTCTAAACAATTGTCACGTGGTCCAAACAGTCACTCGTCTATAGACCAAATCACCGTGACGTCACCATGTAAACAACATTTACTTCTGGGTACCACTTCGGGAAGGCGCCAGGTTTAAATTTGCGTGTTGTCAAATAAATGCTGTCAAACTCTCGTTGTTTTCGGCCGACTACTTTCAATTTAAATGTTCAAACGGTTGGTAAACATGCTTGTCCGACGTATCTAGCCTTTCTTCTGTGTTTGTTTTATGTAGTGTTAGCTAGCTAATAACGTGTGTTTACAACTGTCAAACTCGCTGTTTTTTTGCAGACTCGTTAACGTTACGTTAAAGACAGAGGCTACTGACGCCGCTCGGATACAGCTCGGAACCCGGATGTTGTAGCTGTAGTAAGCCTGTGCCGCCGAATCCAGAGTTCTCTTTGCTCATGTTTGCCCTTTGCAGAGGGAATTTAGAATAATCCAAATCTTGACCCGCTCTTTATGGTCACTGGACACCCAACAACACAACACGAACGAACCATTTTTGTCTTCTTTGTCTGTTTTTGTCTTCAACACATCAGTTTGTGCGGAGGTAACCGGAACGAGGGGTAACTGGAAGTAAATGTAAACATCCCCGCTGATTTGGTCTATTGGACAGAATAGAGAAGGGAAATCTCTCCTCTCTTCAGCAGGCTTCTTGCCTGGCTGAGGGCTGACTGAACAACACAAGTGAATCCGCAAAACACAAACCATGGAGCAACACCACCTGCGATATTGGGATTTCATGTACAGTACACGTGTGCACGCCACAGTGTTAGTTTTGCTTCCTTCTACCCAGGGTTGGGGAGTAACGGATTACATGTAACGCCGTTACGTAATCTGATTACAAAAAAACGGTAACTGTAATCTGTCACAGTACATTTTAAGATGTGTAATCTAGATTACAGTAACGGGGGTATAGTAACGGCATTACAGGCGGGATTACATTCGCCCTTGCCTCTTCATTAATTTTACAAAATAACAACAAAAAACGGTGTAGCCGTGATTGACTGTGATGAGGACGAGCGAGGCGGAGCAACAGCAGCAGCTGCAGGCAGCATTCATGATGACAGAGGCACCCGCGCCTGTGGTGCCTCCTCCCACGAGTGCATTCACGTCATGGAAATATAACAAGCATTTCACTTTTACGTTCGCTCAGTGTTTAGACAGATCAAGCGCCTTCCACATGGATTCTACTGAAAATGATATTTTCAGTAGAATCCATGTGGAAGGCGCTTGTGTGTGGGGCTGTCAGCTGAACGTTACGAGCTGCCAGGCAGTGGAAAATCTGCATTGAATTTCTCCGCCTGACACCCGTGCTGACAAACGCTGCTCTAGTCTGCATGGGGCGAGAGGTTTTTACTCTCACTATCTCCTTCAGATCACCTCAGCCTCAGCGCGCCGCGTGTCGACTCGTGTGTGGGTGTCGCTCTCTCTCTCAATCCATACTCTCCCTCTCTCTGTCCCCCTATCTCTCTTTCTCTGTCCTGCCCTGTGGTCCAGTAAGAGAAGGTGCAAGCAAGGTTAGTGTTTCACGTCGTGTTTCAAGATTAAAGCAACAAGCTGCGTCTTCCACTCCACATCATGAAAAATAATCATAACGTAAATTAAAGTGGTCTTAAAAATAACTCTTGTTGTATTCTCCTTAACTTCATGTTGGTATAAACATTCTTATCTGGTTATCAATGGTAAAACATGCTTCATCTAGTTAAATAAGGGTTTTAGCCAGGACTCTTGACCAGGACTCCCTGGAAGAATTGATATTGTATCCCAATGGGACATTCCTGGATTAAAAAAAAAAAAGTAACTGAAAGTAATCCCTACTTTACTTTTAAATAGTGGTAATCGGATTACGTTACTAAGTACAATTTTTAACAAGTAACAAGTAACTTTAAGGGATTCCTATTTAAAAGTAACCTACCCAACCCCGCTTCTACCGCCTTCTACATGATGCACTGCAGTGGGTTGCACCAGCTGTGCGTAAGTTGAAACGTAAGTTAGTTTGAGCGTAAAGTCTCACTAAGTCCGAGTTTACGCACTACTAAAAATATTTGGGTTGCACCATGTGAAATAGTTACAACTTAGGCATAAGTTAGAACTTAAATTTTACACCTACGTCTTACTAGGTGTAAAGTCCTCCGTAAAATAGCAGTTGGCACGGATTGCAACTTGGCACGCGCTCTCCGTGATCAATTATTACACGCTTTGATATTTATGACTCACGCTTTTGTTTCCCACAAGCTGCAGCACTGCATACAAATTAAAATAACCGCAACAATTTAGCGAGGCAGGATGGTGGTAAATTAGCCTACAATACTGATGAAGAGCTCACAGATAAATGTTAACAGTAATATGAACCTAAACGAACGTTACTCAGTAACGTTCTCATCTCACGTTTCACGTGTTGATGAAATATGAAAGCACTAATTTGCGGTGGGCAAGATGTCCCGACTGTTTTCACTCCACTTAATTAAACAACCGTAAATAAACACCGTTACCACCGTGCTTTTCACTGATTGGCTACAGGAAGTGAAAACGTCATTTTCCGTGACACTATTTTGGTTAGTATGGACTTTAGGGTCTACTAGTTAAGATGTACCTTACGTCTCCGCGGTGCAACTACACAAAGACACAACTTTAGTGTCAAACTAACTAGTTTGAACGTAGCAGTTAGTGTGGACTTTACACCCAAACTTAAGAGAGAACTTACGTTCAGCTGGTGCAACAGGCTGCTGGTGTGTCTTCCTATTATATGCTCTTGTGTTTGCTTTCACACAACAAACGAACCGCGCCAGGGTTCACTTGGAAGCGAACCGAGACCTACGTCTTCAAGCGGACCAGAGTTTGTTTGTTTGTTCCGCACCAGAGTTGTTTGTGCTTTCACACCACCCCAAACGAAGCAGACTATCCAAGGAAACAAACTGTGGCGCGTTTAAAGTGGACCAAACGGCTTATATGTGAAAGCGACCTCGGTGTCAAATTTCTCAAATGGCAGATATGTCATTTTAGAAGGAAACTCTGTACATATTGTAATAGCTCCACCGTGCAGCCCTGTCCTCTCTCTGCACAGAGCAGCTCCACCGTGGAGCCCTCTCCTCTCTCTGCACAGAGCAGCTCCACCGTGCAGCCCTCTCCTCTCTCTGCACAGAGCAGCTCCACCATGCAGCCCTCTCCTCTCTCTGCACAGAGCAGCGTTAAATAGCTAGCAATCAATTTGCTCCTGGGAAACCTTTGATTATGTAAGAGTCTCCATGCACAGAGGGCTGGAATACAGACAAGTATATTGACCTTATTGGTAACACGCATACTACATGTTCTGCCAATTCCCCCACACTCCATAGCATGCTCTTCTTCATGGCTTTGAATTTCTGCCACGCTCCATAGCATGCTCTTCTTCATGGGTTTGAATTCCTGGCCTGTCTGCCTGAGAGTACAGAGGCAAGGCAAGGCAAGGCAAAGTTTATTTATATAGCACATTTAAAACAACCACAGTTGACCAAAGTGCTTAACATGGAAGCAAATACAAAATATATACATATAAGAAACACTTAAGAAACAGTAAAGTAATGGGCACAAAAACACAGTAGAATGGAGTCGAAGTGACAGCTCAGCTCGAGTTGAAAGCCACGGAGTAGAGGTGAGTCTTTAGTAGCGACTTCCGTATGTGGACAGGTAAGCTGTTCCACAGACTAGGGGCAGCCACAGCGAACGCTCGGTCGCCTCTGTTTTTTCTCCTTGATCTCGGCACATCTAAGAGCATCTGGTTTGTCGACCTCAGTGCTCTGGATGGAGTATGGATGGGGATGCAATCCGCTAGATAAGAGGGGGCCAGTCCATTTAGAACCTTAAAAGTAATTAGCAAAATCTTAAAAGTGATCCTAAAGCGGACCGGGAGCCAATGTAGCTCAGCCAACACAGGCGTAATGTGGTCGCGCTTTCTTTTCCCAGTTAGGAGCCGAGCGGCTGCATTTTGGACTACCTGCAGTCGCTGAAGTGAGGACTGGTCCAGGCCTACATACAAGGAGTTACAGTAGTCAAGTCTGGAAGTAATAAAGGCATGAATGACTTTCTCAAGGTCTTGAGGAGATAAATAGGCCTTGACCTTGGACCTAGGAAGTGTGTGGAACATGATTTACACCTTTATATGGTACTGTGTAATATAGGCTGGGCAATATATGGACAAAATCAAATATCACAATCATTTTGACCAAATACCTATCGATCATATATCGATATCCCAACAATATTGTAGGGATGACTACTGGTACTTTCACAAAATGTTTTCTGATAAATAATCTATAGTGTTTATTTATTTGTTTATTAAAAGGATCCCCATTCGCTGCCGCCTAGACGACAGCTAGTCTTCCTGGGGTCCAAGACAAAATATACATTACATGACACACAATAATTAAAATACAAAAACACAAAGTAAAAGAAATAATGAACAGCAAATCTAAGCTAAGCTAAGACAGCCATTAGCACACAAATAATATATGGTCCGTACAACTCTCAATACTATAGAAAACAAATCATAGGAGGAAAAGTGGTGTGATAAACATAATTATGTGTGTGATAGTGTGAGTGAGTGTCGATGGGCTCTGAGCATCCTTTTAAAACCAACCCTCCCCTTTTTTCTTTTTTTTTCTTTTTCCCCCCGATTTTGTGTCCCATTTTTATCCCCCATTAGTGCAAATTTAAATGTATTTATCCTGGTTGCTGCTCCACCCTCTGCCGATCTGGGGAGAGCCGAAACTGGCTGCATGCTTCCTCCGAGACATGGGCAGTTAGCCAGCCGCTTCTTTTCACCTGACAGGGGAAGCTTCACCGGTAGGACATAGCACATCGGAGGATCACGCTATTCCAACGAGTTCCCCTCCCTCTGAACAGGCGCCCTTAACGACTAGAGAAGGAACCACATCAGCAACCAGGATATTGCATGTTTTGGTGAAGGGGGTTCCTATATGAAGGAAACCCCCGGGAGGCACGGGGAGAACATGCAAACTCCACACAGAAAGGCCCTTTTGACGACCCCACCCGGGCGGTGGGGACTCGAGGACATGCGGACGGGCACGCATTCCTTCAGCGTTCACAGCGTCCCAGGTGGGAATCGAACCCAGGAACTTACGAGCTGTGAGGCTACAGCACTTACCACTGCACCACCGTACCCCCCAAACCAACCCTCCCTTTGATGGAACAGATATAGCATGGTAGACAATTCCAAGAGGCTCTGGACCTGTATATGACGGTTTTCTTCATGTAGATGGTTTTTGGTCTGGGTAAAGTCATCTGACCAACACTCGCCAGCCTAGCTGCCTTGTTTTGTGCTACTTGTAGCTTCCCTAGTAGACCCTTAGACGCAGAGGACCATACCACAGAGCAATCATCCAAATGACACAGAACTAACGAAGAAACAATTTGGCGAAGTAATAATGGTGTATAAAATGATGCACACTTTCTGGTCATGGCGACTGCGTGATGATGATAATAATAATACATACATTGCACTTTTCTAGAACTCAAAGACAAAGAAAGATGATGTATTTAGTGTGCTTGTTGTTGTGTCAGCTTGTGTGGATTTGAAAGGATTACATCCGTATCACTGCCATAGTGAGATACCTTGTCAAATAGAGTACAGTACAGTGACAAGTTAGGGGCCGTTCACACAGACAGTAGTGTGTTTTTTTTTCATGGAAAAAGGGCAAGCCTGGAGCGCCAGGAGAAATAAAAACAGGATCATGAAAACATAAACATTAGCATAGCAGCTGCTAGCTCAGTAATCAGCTGGTTATAGCTCTTCTATGAGACAATACAATGTTGTGGAACAAGCAAAGCTTACCAGATATTTCCAATAACATACATGTAATCCATACCGCCTTTATGATCGCTTACACTAACCTAAATCCAATGATTCAAACAACTCTGTCATAGCGTTTATGTCGTGTCGGCTCCTCCGGCAGCAGCCACGGGCCGGCTCCCAGGCCGAGTTGGGGAAGCCGTCTTGGGGGAGCACAGCCTCTCACTAATGCTAACATTACTCTCGTCAGAAACCACTTCGATCTGCATAGTTTAAAGGAGTTTGCAGCCGAGGTATAATTTAAAAACATTTTATTGATTTATTTACATCAGACGAAGCCAGGAAACAAACAAAACAAAGTCAGAAACACATGGAGCGTCTGCCCGCGTCTGTTTTCCAGGTATAATACTCCTGCCTGGGGAGCTTCAGATGGAGGTAGGGGAGGAGCTTCAGATGGAGGTAGGGGAGGAGCTTCAGATGGAGGTAGGGGAGGAGCTTCAGATGGAGGTAGGGGAGGAGCTTCAGATGGAGGTAGGGGAGGAGCTTCGAGGTTTGAGCGACAGATGACGGCGATTGCACTTACAGTACCAGACTTAAGGTCCTTACACATCAAGAGCGATGTGAATATACGGCACGGAATTGCGATGCGAGTTTTGACCCACCTGTCAATCACAGCGACAAATGGGGACACGTCGGAAGCGAATTTCTGAAAAATCGACCGTGGTTAGAAAAAATAAACACCGCAATAACGCTCAGCGAAACTTTGCCGTTGGTATGCACGGTTGCATTGACTGATATGATGGTCTCGACCTAGTTTCAAGATGAAGACCAGACACGCTGCCTCGCACCACACGTAATCTAGTGACATAGTGACCTCATCATCGCGTGTAATCCTAGCGTGACGACAAGTGTAGTAATCCCAGCGCGACGTCCGCGTGACGCACTTGCCTAGGTGACACCGTTAATGTCGTCAATGCCGAGGCTATGACGCGGCAGTATTTATAGCCACTCTTGGCGCATCATCGTCCTCTTTCCCTGATCTCTGGCCGCTGCACCTGAGCTGATCTCATCCCTTCTCTGGAAGCTGCGTTTCGCCCCACCCACCTCCCCAGTCCACCACCAATGTATTGACTCCTGAAGAATCCCCTACCGGGGGGGGTTCTCTATTCTAGCCCGAGCAGATGCCCTCCCGCCTCAAGAAGAGAGGCATCTTGCCACGGAGTCACTACGCCAAAGAATCAGTCGCCATGCTGCCACGCCATCAGAATTAATGCCATACCGTTTCATGCCATAAATCTTATCGCCATGCCATACTTTAATAAAGCTTGCTGGTTAACCTTACCCTCTGGTCTCTCATGATTGAAATAAGTTCGGAAAATATTATTGACGTGCAAATTAATCGCATGAAAAAAACGCTCCCGATGTGCAAGGACCTTTACTCACAAGATCGTTTGAATGCTTTTCCACTGGTTAAATTCTGTAAAACCCACAGACAGACGTGAAGGGTGAGCAATGGCATTGATTTATGAAAAAAAAAAAAAAAAAATGTAATGGATATACCCCGCCTCCCCGACAGCGACCATATTGTTGTTGCTGAGGGAACGGCCATCATGGCGATTGGTCAGCTGGAAAAAGCGCTTCATGTCACCAGGTACTTTTCTGAAAAGTGTAACATTTCTCAGCTTTTGAAAGTGCTCCGCTTTGAGGGGCAGAAACGCCGGGCTGCAGCACTTTACAGGAAGTGCATTTTGTGGCTGCTTCCCTTGACTTGTAATGAGAAAAGGGTGCGTAGTTGAGTTCTATACTGTATGTGAAGAGCCCCTTTTCAACAGAGTAGTTATGGTGCTGACATGGCTGCTGCTCAGCGCCGCATTGTTCTCTGGTACATGTACAGTATATGACTTCAACAGAAAGCATAATCAATCTTTAGCAGAAGTACTACTAGACTTGGTATATGTGTGGCTGCAGGACTATAGAGTATTCACCTTATGTTCAGACCTTACAGTGGGCCAAATTCTTCCGGGTCCTTTTAACACTTCCGGCAGTCACTGCGCAAAATAAGAGAGTTGTTTTTGTGCAGGACAGTGCAGGGGGTAAAATAAAGAACGTAGCCTACTACTTTGAGCCGGTACACAGCAAGCAAGCGAGTATCCACTGTTAGCCAGGTCAGATAACGTTATCGTCGACAATTACGAGCACTTTCTTGCAAAACATACCTGGACTCCAACAAAGAAAGCTTCAGATAGTTTTCTCTCCTCCGAGCGCATCTCGCGCCTTTTACGTCTATAAGACGCGCAGACGTTAACGCAATTCCCTGGAAAGTTACATGGCATTGCATTCTTAGACATTGCCGTTTGCTTTTATTTGGTATTTACATACAATTGGCTAAATTAGTAGTTAATTCAGACTTAGATTATATTGGAGCAGCCAGCCATTTTTTTTTTTTTTTGTCGAAAGTCGTCAAACGACCACACAACCAGGTCAAATGGGCGTGGCTAACTAAGGTGAATACGGTAGCAGCAAGAACAGCATTCTATCGGACAGCCTTCTGTATACTTTCTATGTGATTACAGGTACGACCATCCCCCAACTGCTGAACAGCACCTCCAACAACCTGTATCTGACCTTCCAGTCGGACATCAGTGTCTCAGCGGCGGGCTTCCACTTGGAATACACAGGTATGAGGAGAGAGAGAGACACAGGTATGAGGAGAGAGAGAGACACAGGTATGAGGAGAGAGAGACACACGGGTATGAGGAGAGAGAGAGACACAGGTATGAGGAGAGAGAGACACACAGGTATGAGGAGAGAGAGAGACACAGGTATGAGGAGAGAGAGACACACAGGTATGAGGAGAGAGAGACACACAGGTATGAGGAGAGAGACACAGGTATGAGGAGAGAGAGAGACACAGGTATGAGGAGAGAGAGACACGGGTATGAGGAGAGAGAGAGACACACAGGTATGAGGAGAGAGAGACACACAGGTATGAGGAGAGAGAGAGACACAGGTATGAGGAGAGAGAGACACACAGGTATGAGGAGAGAGAGACACACAGGTATGAGGAGAGAGAGAGAGACACAGGTATGAGGAGAGAGACACAGGTATGAGGAGAGAGAGAGACACAGGTA